>NC_058416.1:51104104-51152946 GCF_002201575.2 Neomonachus schauinslandi
AAGAAGAAGAAGAAGAAGAAGAAGAAGAAGAAGAAGAAGAAGAAGAAGAAGAAGAAGAAGAAGAAGAAGAAGAAGAAGATAGCAGGAGGGGAAGAAGGAAGGGGGGAAATCAGAGGGGGAGACGAACCATGAGAGACTATGGACTCTGAGAAACAAACTGAGGATTCTAGAGGGGAGGGGGAGGATGGGTTAGCCTGGTGATGGGTATTAAAGAGGGCACGTTCTTCATGGAGCACTGGGTGTTATACTCAAAGAATGAATCATGGAACACTACATCAAAAACTAGTGATTTAATGTATGGTGATTAACATAACATAAAGAAAAAAAAAGAATCTTTGCCTAACTCAAGTTATGAAGACTCATTCTTATCTTTTTTTCTTAGAGTTTTATCCTTTTTATGCTTATATTTAGATTTATGATATATTTTGAATTACTTTTTATGCATGGCATGGGAGAGCAATATTGCCCCCCCCAAAATGTGTCTCTTTGACATGTGGATTATTTTCATCCTATTATTTTTAAGAAACCGAAGACTCAAAAAGCTTTTCTTGTTTGCCTCCCATCTAACTGTGTAAAAGAATTTAGATAGAAGACCACAAAGGGAGCTATCACCATAAATAACCATGGTATAAGATGAACTAGATATGGTAGACAGGGAACAACTTAGCGAGGCCCATTTGATCAAAATTTTCTCTATGTGTTATTGGTTCTGGATGGCCAGCTAACATTTGCTTACCAAACATCTAATCTTTTCATTATTTCTGTGAATTGTCTTCCTTCCCTTTGAAGCCGCAGATCCCTGTTCTATTCTTCTAGTCCAGAATGATATATGTACCTCATTTTTCCTCTCTTTGGAATCTCTCATGTGGATTCCTTATAGGTACATAATTAAATTTGATTTTCTCCTGCTAATCTGTCTCATGTCAATTTAGTTTTTAAGACTAGCCAAAAGCCACCTTGAAGAGTAGAGGAAAATTTTTTCCTCAACAATGGTGTGAGGTAAGGTCTAATTTCATGTTTTTGCAAGTGAATATTTATTCTTGATTTTTTTTAATGTGAAGCTAACAGCATTTTACTAAGATAACTTAATTTTGATGATGTATTCCAGATGATATAGATATAGATATATAGATCGGTAGAGATATAGATAGAAGATATATATTATATATTTTAATAATTATGTGAAATATATAATTAATATATTTATGTATATATTGTATATATATTTCCTCATAACTTGGTAAGTACTTTTTTCTATGTCCATGAGAGTTTTAATTTATAATGTTCTTTCCTTATAATATCTTTGGCAAATTTTATTGTAAGAAGTCTTACAAATCAGAGTTCAAAGTGTTCTGTATTTCAAAGAATTTACTAGTAAAACTATCTCCCCTCACTTGCATTCACTCTTTCTTCTCAAATAAGTAAATCAATCTTAAAAAATAAGAAAATCTAGGGTAAAATTCACATGGTTATTGACATAGTTATTTATGTGTGTATCTTTTCCTTACTGTCCAGAAGGCTCTTTGAAAATAAGAGAAATGGCATAATCTAATGAAGTTTATAGAAAGTATATTAGTGGTTGCCTAGGGTTGACAGGTAGACTATGGAAGGGAATAGGGAGTTACTGTTAATGTACATGGGATTTCTTTTTGGTGTGCTGAAAAGATTCTCATATTAGACCATGGTGATCGTTACACATTACGTGAATGCATCCATTAGTCACCAAGTGGAGTAAGAACAGATGTGTTTGTCCGAATGTAAAAATGTCACTATAACTGGGTAAGCATTAAGTATATGTTCTGTTTACTATAAGTAAGTTCTCAGAATGTCCTCTGAGAATGACCTTTCTTGTAAAAAAATGATCATTTATAGTAGATGAAGAAAGTTATTTCTAGTTTCTAGTAGTAAAAGTGAAATTCTGTATTTTTCCCATGAGTTGGGTAGAACTTATTATATTGATCAATTTAGGAAACATGATTTTAGAAGGCATGTACTGAGATATTAAAGCCAAACAACCCAACTCAAGACCTTTTGTCCCCTAGGACAATTTTCTGACATGATTTCTTATTTCATGAGTATTGGAGTTTCGATATAGATACTCATTCAAGTGTGCACAAATTACCAGAGAAGAATGATCTTTGTTATTATATATTTCATTGCACACTAGGTGTCACAATACATTGCATATAACAAGTAGTCAAGGCAAGGAGTTGTGTCTACAAAAATAAAAATAAAAACTGTGAAGTAACAACTTAAGTTTTTTAGAATTTGCAAGCACACTTTCAGTAGCTTTATAGAATTTGTAATGAGGCTGTGTTTTAAAAATAATAATAGAAAATTTGAGTTCTGACTTCTTTTTTGGACTTGTGTTTTAATGCCTGAATTTCTGAAAGCATATGGTGATTCTCAAAGTTACCCTTGACTGCTAGAAATTTCTTGCTTACTGATTTCAGCACCTCTTCAATGGTGTTAAAGCCAATTAATGATATATCAAAGTTTTTTTTAAAATAACAGAAAGTTTAAACCACTACAGAACATTTGCACATCCAGTCCTATGAAAACCTATGATCTCATGATCTTTGATCTGTGCCTACGAGGCTAAAATCATAAATGTGCTTTCACTACCAACTTTGACTCTCATCAGGAAGCAACCAGAACAAAAAATAAATGATCTAACCTTAACTAGAATGGCAACCTCTGTGAAAAAAGATATACAGATTTCCCCCTCTCTGTCTTTCTGACAGTATAGTTAAAAATCAGTTACTTTTTAGTATGAAAAAATCTAGCAAAAACTAATGAACTAACAGACAACAACAACTACAACAAAAAAAGCTACATGTTGGCAAACGTTTGCTTTTGATCTCATTTTCAGTTCAAATATAATTGGAGATCATGAAAATGTATATTCATTAATTTATACAGATCACACACAAGAATCATGTTTATTTTACATGTTTGTATTTATTGTTTGTATAGTCTGTGTTTATTTACAGAACTATGGAGTTACTTTGACACCAAATGATTCAGGACTAGAAAAAAATGCAGAGTTGCAATAGAGGATTTAGCTTGTTACTTAACATTACGAAGGAAAGTTTTAAAAGGAAGAGAAAAACTTTTTGGAAGCTAATACAGGTTTTATCCCACAAAAAGAGTGTTGTTTTTTTCTGAAAGATTTTATTCATTTATTTGAGAGAGAGACAGAGATAGCAAGAGAGAGCATGAGTGGGGAGGAGAGGGAGAAGCAGCCTCCCCCACTGAACAGGGAGCCCGAAGCAGGGCTTGGTCCCCAGGGCCCGGAGATCATGACCTGAGCCAACGGCAGACACTTAACCAACTGAGCCACCCAGGCGCCCCTGGAAAGACTGTTTTTAATGTTACTTTGGATGCCTCCATTTCCTGTCATCTTTTCATTTCTCAGTCACCAATTACCAAACAACTTCATATCCATACTCTTTTATAGTCACTTTCTGCAAGATCTCTGTCACAACAGGGCATCCAGTCAATCTTACATGTTGCTCCATGATATGCTGTATATTAGAGAAAAGTGTGGGTTGGGGTTGAATCCTAGCTTGACCATTTAATAATTGTGTTGAAGTTATTCAATCTCTGAGTCTCAAATACCCTCCACTTAAAAGTGGGATTATAATATGTATGTCATAGTATTTGCTACATATTGTATAATGAACAATTAATGTCATGTTTTACACATAAAATATCAATAAATGATTCAGTAATAATGCTGCTAAAAGTGAAGACCCCTGCAGATATATTTCAGCAAGAAGTCAGGAGGAAAATGGTATTCGGCCATTAAATAAAGAGTATGAATTCTAAGTGTGAAGACTGGGATGAGAATAGGTAGGTCTAAATTATTTATATTTTCTTTAAAGTAAGGAGATAAGGGAGAAAGTTGAGGAAATAATAAATGGATAAATAAGGCTCAATGCATGAAATCAATCAATCAAAAATCAAGTGTAGATCAATACTGTCCAATAGGGCAGCTATTAGCTACATGAGGGTATTGAGCATCTGAAATGTGACTGGTCCAAAATGAAATGTGCTATAATGATAAAGTGACACTGCCTTTTGAAGACACTTAATAAAAAAATTAAAAGGACATAAAATCTCTCTATAATAATTTGTGTACTAATAACACTGAAATGATAAAAGATATTTGGATATTTGTGTTAAATGAAATGTGTTATTAAAGTTATTTTACCTTAAGTGTAGCTACAGGAAAATTTTAAATTACATTTGTGGTTGACACTTTATTTCTATTGGACAGAGCTAATTTAGAGAAAGAGATTGACATAGGAATAGTTCTATCCTGATGACCAAAATGTTGGGGAAAATATTGGTGGGTGCATCCTTATTCTCATGTGGCATTTGTAGAGGTTCTAAAAGTGGGTGGTATTCGGATTGTACATAAGATTAATAAATTTTCTCTAGATAGTGAAAACAATAAGGAAGACCTTTGTCACTTACTAATGATCAGAAAAAAAAATTATAATATGACTCCAGTTGGAACTGAAGTTAAACACAGAGTATAGGCAAAAAAAGAATAACTTCTCATTTTCAGAGCCAGAGAATATTTCAACTGAAATGGGCTAACCCAAGAAATACCTGGTTTAACAGGTATCTGAACAAGACTTAAATCATTAATCTGTACAATAAAAATTTGCTGACATTCCCTTAGTTTTAAATACAACCAAATGTTAATATTGTACAGATGTTGACTTGGAAAGTAAAAGAAGAAAACAACATTTTACAAAACATGTTTCTTTTTCCAGAGAGCTGATTAATACCACAAAATTCTTAATTATTTTCACTTTTAAACATAAAATTCAAAATTCCCTTTCTCAACATTTTATTAAATAGTTACATATTTAATTTTGTTCTTTAATTTATAGTTCAAAACACAATCAAAAAATATAAATTCTGGGAACATCAATTTAGGTTTTCATTTTACATACACTATTTTTTCATATGCTCTCAATTCAGTATTTATGACTTCTGTGTGCCATATCACTACTAACATCCTTCTTAAGTATCAACTCCACTGATTGTAAAATTAATGAGGGCAAGATTCAATAAAATGTCTAAATAATCTCAAAACCAACATTGCTTTGAAATTGTGGTGATGCTGCTAGACTGCATTATTGGTTTTCAGGCAATTATTAGAAATATCAGTTATCAGATATAGGCAAGTTTGAATTTAGAATATGAACATGATCTAGGGATATTAATTTATAAAGGATGAGATGTAAATTATTTGAAATCAAAGATATGAGTGATGAGACCATTCTGTACAAGCTAGGTCAGCATATTGACCACTTTATACAGTTGTCCTCCACTTTGGAAAGTGATATTGATGAACATCTGCTTAATTAAATTACTATGCACATCTTGGCTGACACATTTGGCTGGAATAATAATTTATGCAACTTTTTAGGCATGAGTTTTGTGCTAAGATTATGTATATTATTCTATTTAAACATATTAAAACATAAGCTTTTTCTTCTCTCCTTCCATTCTTAATTTTTTTTCTTTACTTTTATTTTTCCCTTTTACTTCCATTGCTTAGACTGATACAGTGTTTTTTATAACACGGAGGAATCAGAGATTGCAATATATAATTACTGTATATCATCATAATATAACCATCTGGACGTTGTGTTGTTATATAAACCTTAGTTCAAACTGCATTTTAAAAAATTTTTTAGAAAATAAATCTATTTGAGGGGTGCCTGGGTGGCTCAGTCGATTAAACCTCTGACTCTTGATTTCCACTCAGCTCATGATCTCAGGGTCATGAGATTGAGCCCTATGTCAGGCTCCATGCCTAGCATATAGATGCTCTTTCTCCCTCTCCCTCTGCTCTTCCTCTGTCTCACTTTCTCTCTCTCTCTTTAAGAAAAAAACAAAAAGGAAAAAAAAATCTATTTGATAGAGAAGGATGACATTGAATGAAAGCATGAATTCTATTTTTACAGTGAAATTTAGAAAGGGTATGTTTTCATAGGGACACACCTAACTATAAAATTGTATCAGCACTTAAGCAGCCAAAAGAAAAACACTTAAGATTATGTGTTTAAACACGCTTATCATACAGAGAACAAACATGGTTGTTAGAGAGGAGGGGGTGGGTGAGTGAAATAAAAGGGATTAAGAGTAGACTTACCTTGATGAACACTGAGAAATGTATAGAATTGTACATTCTACATATGTATGTATGTAGAATGTATATAATCATATTGTACACCTGAGACTAATATAACGCTGTATGTTAATTATAATTGAATAAAAATTTAATAATAAAAGAAATAAATTTTAAAAAGAAATACAAAAACACTCATCAAAAATATTTAGTATTCCTGAAGTCATAAAAAACTCCATAATTTAATAATTTCAAATATGAAATAGACCTGTAAGAACTAAATGTAATTAGCATCCATCATGACTTTCATTTCAAATGTAAGTCTTTTGATATCAAGGGAACAACTAAATTAAGGCAATTATGGGGTTGACATGTAAAATTGTAATAGTAATCAAGTAAAAAAGAATCATTCATTAGTGCTTGAATTTGAATGGTAGTTAATTGAACGGATTTATTACTAAATTATTTCATATTCAATCAAATAAAAGTGTTATTTGGATCCTAAAAAAGTCACTATAGTGCTGAAATTGATGGGATGCCTAAGATAAAAACCCAACAGCATTGAAGGTAAGTAGGGTATAGGTTTGTAAAAGGTCTTGACTGAAATATGAACTATTCCAAGAAATTTGGAAGTGGGAAATGCCGTTGGAAAGAGAAGGAACTGAAAAGTATTTATTAAAATTTGTTTTTAAAGAGCAATAGCACCTACTCTATGTGGAATACTGTGCAAGGAACTTTATAAATGCAAATAAAATGTCCACCAGTAATTGCCCTCCAAGGAGTCCCAAGATGGTGAAGCAGACATATTTATAAACCATTCTGTTACAACATTTATTGAAGTGAGTACTATAACAAAGACATGTAAGCTATTATGTCATGTATATAGTGAGTGTGTATTAATTTAACCAGATAACACTGCAAAGTCTCTTGGATAAAACAAGATTTAAACTAGATCTTGAAGAAAGGAATCATGGTACCTGGTGAAGCGGCCCTTGCAAGCAATTCTGAGATTTCCACTCATCTGCTTTTAAAATGCTCCACAGGTTTTTTGTTACTCTTCCCTAATAATGTCCAAAAGCCCATGAGGCCCTGATTGACTTTTTTCTTGTTTATTTCTAGCCTCCTCCTGCTGCCCTCCTTTCTATATCTCATGTCCCCTCACCCTGGCTTTATTTCCTTCCCTTAAATGTATAGGACTCCTTCCAGCTTTCGTGCCTTGTCACAGGCTGTTAATGTGCTCTGCCTGAAACACTCGTCTCTTCTTTCACTCATCCAACTGTAACTCATCCTGCAGATGTCAGCTTAAACCTCATTTACATAGGGAAAGCCAGACCAAGCTAATTCTTCCCTTTATTTTTCCTTCATATTTGTACAGTGTGATTCATTGCTTTTTGTATTGTTTTGCTTAATGTTTACTTCAAAACTAGACTATAATGCATGATAGCAGGGAAGTTCATATCCTCCTGTTCAACATTGTGTCCCCAGAATCTAGACAATGCTAGGCTGATTGGAGGCATTTAAAAGAAATTTGCCTGAATGAATAAATAATTGAATAAATGATGGGAACAGCTTAATCAAAACCCCAGAGAAAAAGGTATATAGGGTGTGGTTAGACAAAAGGAAATCAAATAATGTATCTATAGTATATGCAGGTATGTTCAGTCATTATCATTTTGTTCATGGTGGGTGTGGTGAATAAGGAACAGAAGATGTATAAAATGAGATAGAGCTAAAGAAATAAAGACCACTAAAGAGGATTTTATATACCAACTAGATGCCAGATTGTATTTGATAGAAAAGCTAGTTCATTAGAGATTCTTGAGCAAAAGGGTGATATTGTCATTGACAGTGATATGTTGAAAAAGGAGTAGATGAAGTTTATCCAGAATGCAAATAAAAGATCTGAACTTGAGGTTAACAATTTGGAAGCAAAGTTGGCAGGATATGTTGACTGATTTTGTATTGAAAAAGGAGAGAGGAATTCTAGTTTGGGGGTAAGATGGTGAAGACTCACTTTCCCTAGCTCCTTCCCTCAACACACAACAGAATATCCTATAAATAACTCAACAGACAATCATTTAATCTGAAAGGTGGACTTGAACAACAACATAACAGCATCTCAACATTTTGGTGAGTTCCCTGGATTTTCCTTTTATCTCCCATTTACTTGAAACTGAATAGCAAAGAAAACCTGCACCCCAGAACCTCCAAGAGGTTTAGAAAAATTATAACAAGAGTCCTGCCACCTTTAGCTAAAAGATTGGGAAAAGAGAAGCCCAGGACAAACTTAGTAGGGAGACCTATACCCAAAAGCAGTGACAAGTTCAGTTTACCCATGCAGTCACAAAAGTGAGAGCATACCTGAGTGAACTGACCCACCCCCTACCCATCACATGCTGGCAGCACTCCAAGCTGTCAGTAGCAGCAGCACCAACAAGCCTGGTGTCTCCAAGCCCTCCACTGAGTCTTAGAAGGCAAACCAGGTCCAGGTTCTCCAGATCCACAACTCAGGGCCAGACAGTGACTCAGACACTGGTGTTCCTGGCCCTCTACCCAGAAGTATAGCATAGCTCAGGTAAACACTTTCATTCCCTCTGCTATACAACAGAGATATGACGGGAAACCTACCAGACTCAGCCAGAGATCAGGGCACAAGAAATTCTCTCCTCTGATACAACATATCCCACCTGACACCTAGTGGTAACTGGGTGGCTTAAGAAAGAATCTTCCACTTCCATATGCAGTACCTGTGGGGATCTAGCAGGTGCTCACTTGGAACCAGAAAAATGAGGCAGAATGAAACATCGTAAGGGCTCAGAAAACTAAATTATCTTTAGACTAGAGTCCAGAAAAGTAGACCAGAAGAAATGCTCAGGATATAATAAAAAATCACTGGTCATGTCAAGAACCAAGAAAATTGTAACTTGAATGACAAAAGACAAATCACATCAATACAGGGATGAATCAGATGTTGGAATAATTGTACAAAGACTTTAAAGCGGCCACTGTAAAATTTCTTTGAGAGTAATTACAAGTTCCTTTTAAACAAATGAAAAATAGAAAGTCTCAGCAAAGAAATAAAAGTTATAAAAGAACTAACTAGAAATTATAGAACTGCAAAATACAACTGAAATTAAAAAAAGAAGAAAACTTGTTAGATTGGCTCAGTGGTAAAGTAGGGATGATAGAAGTTAGAATCAATAAAGTGACAGTTCCTCAATCTGAACAGATAGAAATAGACTTTAAAAAATGAATAGGGCCTAGAGACCTATGGGCAACAACAAAAGATCTAACATTTGTATTATTAGTATCCCAGAGGGAGAGGAAAAAGAATGCAGGACTAAAAATGTATTTGAAAAAATAATGGCTGAGCTTCCCAATTTGGAAAAAGACATAAACCAAAATAGTTATGAAACTGAGCAAAAGCCAAATAGCATCAGCCCAAATAAATCTATGCCAAGACACATCATAAACTTCTGAAACCTAAAGACAAAGAAGATATTTAAAGGAACCAGAGAAAATTGTGACTTACTTAAAAAGAAAGACCAACTAGAATGACAATGGATTTCTCAGCTGAAATCACAGAGCCCAGTAGGGAGTGGCACACTTTTCAAGTGCTCAAAGAACTGTCAGTCATTAATTCTGCATTCAATGAAACTATCTTCCAGAAATGAACAGGGAAAAATATATTCTCAGTGCAAGGAAAAGTAAAAGAATCTGTGACTAGCAGACCAATCCTTAAAAAATGGCTAAAGGAAGCTCTCCAAAAAGAAACAAAATGATAGCAGAAGAAATGCTGGAAGCCCAGAAAGTAAAGAAGAAAAAGTGAGTGGTACAAATAGGGGTAAATGTCATAAATAGACTACCTTTTTTCTATGAGCTTCATAAATCACTTTTTATTCTTAAAGCAAAAATTATAACTTCTATTGTAGTTTCTCAATATAGATAGAGGAAAAACTTTAGATAATTGTATTCAAAAAATGGAGAGGGTAAAAGGGCTTAAGTGGAACTAATGTTTCAATACTTGGCTCAATCTTGTAAAATTCCCATACCATGAAGATGTGATAAGTTATATATGTATATTATTACACCTAGAACATCTGCAAAGAAAACTCTACAAAGTAATGTATTTTAAAAATGTATAAGTGAAACAAGAGGGAATTCTTTAAAAGTCTGTGTAACACATAGGGAAACAAGAAAAGAGAAATAGAAGAATAACAACAACAACAAAAACAAGGGGGAAAAACAGAAAACATTGAAACATAATACAATGACAAATATAATTCTAACATATCAATAATTATCTTAAATGTAAATGATAAATGCACCAAATAAAACACAGAAATTGGCAGAGTTTATTTAGAAATTACCCAACTATGTTTCTGAAAGAAACACTTTCCACATGACATGGGAGGGTTGAAAATAAAAGGATAGATTAAGATATCTCATGATAACATTACTGAAAAGGTAAAAAGCAAGAGTGGTTATTTTTATATCAGATAAAGTAGACTTCAAAACAAAGAAAATTAATAGGGAAAAAAAGATGGATTTACATAATAATAAAAGGATCCGTCTACCAAGAAAAGCCATTGTTAATGTTCATACTTCAAACAAAGGCACTTGAAAAGTACATGAACTGATAAAGCAAAAAAAGAAATCAATAAATCTGCAATTATAGGTGAAGTCTTTAACATCCACCCTCAACAATAGATGGAACTCCTAGATTACAAAAAACAAACAAAAACCCCCAAAACCAAAGATAGAGGAACTAAACATTATCATCAGTCAAGATCTAATTGACACACATCACATAGGACATCTCACTCAACAGAATACATATTTTTTTTCAAGTGCTCATCAAATAATCACAAAGAAGACGAGATCTTGGGTCATAAGTTAAACTTCCACAAATTTAAAATAATTGAAATCATACAGACTGTATTTCTTACCATAATAAAATCAAGTAGAAATTAATAATGAAAGACAACAGAAAAGTTTCACACACTTGGAAATTAAATAACACAATTCTAAACAACCCAAGGGTCAAAGAAGAAGTCTCAAATTTAAAAAAAGGAATATATAAAACTGAGTGAAAATAAAGTTACAATATTATAATAGCCAAGATATGGAAGCAACATAAGAACTCATTGATAGATGAATGGATAAAGATGTATTAAGTATATATATATATATATATATATATATATATATATATGGAATGGAATGGAATGGAATAGAATGGAATGGAATGTTATTCAGCCATAAAAAAGAATTAAATCTTGCTACCTGTGACAACATGAATGGACCTAGAAGGTACTATGATAAGTGAAATAAGTCAGACAGAGAAAAACAAATATATCATTTCACTTATATGTGGGATTTTAAAAACCAAACAAATGAATAAACCAAAACAGAAATAGATTCATGGATACAGAGAACAAACTGATAGTTACCAGATGGGGGAGACTTGCAGGTGGGCAAAATAGGTGAAGAGGATAAGGGGTACAAACTTCTAGTTTATGACCATGTAGGTCATGGGGATATAATGTGCAGCATAGAGAATATAGCAAATAATATTGTAATAACTTTATATGGTGACAGATGGTAACTGAACTTATTGTGGGGATCATTTCATAATGTATAAAAATATCAAATCACTATGATGTGCACATGATTCTAATAAGATATTGAATATCAATTATAGTTTAATTTAAAAATTGTGGGAAACAACTAAAGTAGTGATGAGAGGTATATTATGCTTATATTAGAAGAGAGAAAATTTATAAAATCAATAATCTAAGTTCCTAGACCTCAATAAACTAGAAAATAAGAGGAAAATAAACCCAAACCAAGCAGAGAGAAATAATAAAAATAATAGCAGAAATCAATGACATTGAAAACAGAAAAATAACAAAGCATTGAAATTGAAACATAGTTCTTCAAAAAAAATCATTCAAATAGACAAATCTCTAGCAAGAGTGACATATGCAAATCACCAAAATTCCCAATTTAACAAGGATATCACTACAGATCTTGTAGACATTAAAAGGATATTAGGGGATATGATGAACAACTACACCAATCAGTCCATTAACTTAGAAAAAATACGGCCAGCCACAATAGTCCTACAATCATTAAATAAATTGAATTTGTAATTTAAAAGCTCCTGGAAAATAAATACCTATGCCAGGATAGTGTCACTGGATAATTTTACCAAACATTTAAAGAATGATTTTTTTTAAAGATTTTATTTGTTTATTTGACAGAGAGAGAGAGAGCACAAGCAGGGAGAGTGGCAGGCAGAGGGAGAAGGGGAAGCAGGCTCCCCGCTGAGCAGAGAGCCCGATGTGGGCTTCTTCCAAGGACCCTGGATTCATGACCTGAGCTGAAGGCAGACACTTAACTGACTGAGCCACCCAGTTGTCTCTTAAAGAATGATTAAACACAGATTTTACACAATTTCTTCCAAAAAATGAAAGAGGAAAGATGATTTAAGAACTGATGTTGTGAAATCAGTATTACCTTGATACCAAAACAAGAAAAAGACATTCTAAAATCAAAGAAGAAAGGAAAGAGAAGGAAAAAAGGAAAGACAGAAAAGAAGGAAGGAAAGATACAGACCAATATTTTTATAAAAGTAGACATAAGAATTTTCAACAAATTTAATACATTGACTCCAACAAGGTATATAAAAGAAATTATACACCATAACTAAATGGGATTTATTACAGGTATATGAGGCTGAATCAATCTCCAAAAAAATCAGTACAATCCTCCATATTAACATCCTAATGAAAAAAAAAAATTGATGCAGAAAAAGCATTTGGCAAAATTCAATACCCATTAATCATAAAATCTCTCTGGAAAAAATAGGAATTAGTAACTATATACAGAATCTACAAAAAACAAAAACAAAACCCTAACAGCTAACATTATAAATAATAGTGAAAGACCAAATGTTTTCATATCATGCTAATCATGTCTATGTGACTGAGCCCCACTAAAAACTCTGAAACCCAAAGCTTGAGTGAGCTTCCTTGGTTGGCAGTACCCTGACTATCATCAACAACATTGTTGTTGGGGAGAGTTAGTTTTGTTCACCACTCCACTGGAATAGAATACATGACTCCACCGGTAGAGGGTCGCCTGGGTGGCTCAGTCAGTTAAGCATCTGCCTTCAGCTCGGGTCATGATCCCAGAGTCCTGGGATCGAACCCCGCTTCCGGCTCCCTGCTCATCGGAGAGCCTGCTTGTGCTCTGTCTCTCTCTCTGACAAATAAATAAATAAAGTCTTTTAAAAAGGAAAAAGAAAACAACTAGAAACTCATACTTGGAACTCTTCCTGGATCCAGCCCTGTGTGTTTCTTCCCTCTGCTGTCTTTAATCTGTATCCTTTCACTGTAATAACTGTAACCATGAGTGTAATGGCTTTCAGTGAGTTCTGTGAGTCCTTCTAGTGAATTATTTAACCTGAAGGTGAGAGAGGACCCAGAACTTGGTATCAGTGTCATACAATATTAGCAGAATGTGTGTGCTGAAAATGATAAAACACTGATGAAAGAAATAAATTAAATAAATTGATAGATAACCTTTGCTCATGTATTAAACTACTCTATATTGTTTGGATGTCAGTTCTCTACAAATTCATCTATATATTCAATTTAAGAAAACCCCAATCAAAATTTCAGAACTTTGTGTAGATATTGACATGCAGATTCTAAAATTTATATAGAAATGCAAAGAATCTAGGATAGGCAAAACAGTTTGAAAGGAAGAACAAATTTGAGGGTCACAAACCTGATTTTAAAATTCACTCTAAAGCTACAGTAATCAAGGCAGTGTAGTTTTGTGAAAGGATAGATACCTAGATCAATGAACAGAATAATGTGTGAAGAAAGGACATATGCAATTATGGTCAACTGATTTTTAACAAAAGAGCAAAGATAAGTCAATGGATAACTAATAGTCTTTTCAATAAATAGTGGTGGGAAAATCGGATATCCAGTTACAGAAAAACAAAAACTCCAAGTAGATCTTAAAACCTAATCTCAAAATTTAAGACCATAAATATTTTAGGAGAAATCATATAATAACATCCTTGTGACCTTGAGTTAGGTAAATGGTTCTTTTATAAAATACCAAAGCGCTACCCATAAGATAAAAAGTTAATAAATTGGGGGTGCCTGGGTGGCTCAGTCGGTTAAGCATCGACTCTTGATTTTGGCTCAGGTCATGATCTCAGGGTTGTGAGACTGAGTCCTGTGTTGGGTTCTGTACTAGGCATGGAGCCTGGTTGAGATTCTCTCTATCCCTCTCCCTGTTTGCACTCTCTCTCTCAAAAAAAAAAAGTTAATAAATTGAGGTTTATTAAAATAAAAAATATTTGCTTTGTCGAAGACTCCATTAAGAAAATGAGATGAGTCACAGTCTAGGAGAAAATACATGCAAATTTTTGTTTTTGACAAAGGACTTGTATCCAGAAACTATTTAAAATGTTCAAAATTCAAGAATATGAAAAAACCTAATTAAAATATGATCAAAGAATGGAAGGGACTTGTGCAAAGAGAATATGTGAAAAACAAATAAGCACATGAAAAGATGTTCAACCTCATTAATTGTCAGGGGAATGCAAATTAAAACCAGAATGAGATACCACTATATATCTATTAAAATGGCTAAAGTCAAACAAGCTGACAGTACTAAGAGCTGGTGAGAATGCAGAGTACCTGAAAATCTCATACTTTCCTGGTGGGGATGTAAAATGATACAATCTCTTTGGAAAACATTTGGCAATTTCTCAAAAAGATGAACCTATGCTTAACTAACAATTGCAAACCAGAAATCTCGCTCACAGATTTTACCCAACTGCAATGAAAACCTGTTTTCACCAACTTACATGCAAATGTTTACAGCAGTTCTATTCTTAATTGCCACAAAGTGGAAATGACTTAAACATCCCTAACCTAGAGAGTGAATAAACAAACTTTGGCACATTCATAAAATGGAATGCTAATCAGTAACAAAAAGGAATAAATTATTGTACATGCAACATCATGAATGAATCTCAGATGCAATAGGCCAAGCAAAAGAAGGCATACTGAAAGGCTACACACTTTGTGATTCCATTTATGTGTTTTTATAGGAAAAGTGAACAGATTGGTGGTTGTCTGGGCTTAAGAACAATGGTAAAGTACAAAGTGGTAGCATTTGGAAATTTTGGAGGTGGGTGATACACTTCTCTATTTGATAGTAATGTTTGCAACAATATGCATTTATCAAAACTCATAAAACTATACAACAAAGTAAGTGAATTTTGGTGTATATAAACTTAAAAACAAAAAGAATATTCTTTATATATAACTATATCTGCTCTTTTGTGGGTTAAATAAAGGTAGAAAAGGTGTCTTCCAAACTTTGTTACTATGGATGTGATGATTGTATACCCTTGGGACAAAGTGTGGCAGTGGCAAAAGTCTGAACAGAGATGAAGCAACTGGAGTCTCATGAGTAATGATAATATAGAGAGAAAATAGTGGTTACTATAATTATTACTTTCTTGCCTAGACCAGCTCTTTATACCCCATGCTTTCAGTCTCTCATACTAGAATATTTTAATTCGTTTTGACTTTTTATTCTCTCCTCCCCTTCACATGTAAACAATTATCAATTGCTCATGATTGTCCCTTCCCAGTTAAGGTTGCTCTACTTTCTTTATATATCCATTGTCACTATATAATTCTAAGTCACAATCACCATTTGCCTGGAGTGATGCAACAACCTTCTAAAAGACTTTGTAATCTTTCTCACTGACAACCTTTTCTGACCACTTATTATCAATTTTTAATGGGCTAATTGATTTCCACAGATTTAAGCAAATATAATTAATATTGAAGATCCCCTTCCATTTTTTTTTTTCCTTTAGTCACTATCCTCTTGCTTAAACTATTTGTTTGCATGGCTTATTTGTCCAGGAACTATTATTTACTCCTAAATAAAAACAAATAGGTAACATAGCTTTTCCTTAACATAACTTCATTGACACCTGTGAGACAGATTTTAGACCTTATACCCTGGAGCCTCAGCCAATTTCTGTGTAAGTGGTAAGTATTATAGGGAAACAACAAATGGTAAACAAACAAGTTGGTTAAAGACAAAATGGTCAAGGTCTCAGAGCAGGATGAGGATTTGTGTACAAGTGATGTATTACGAGGTGCTATCAGTGAAATTGATAAAGTATTTGGGAAGCCAGATGGGGAAGAGGAAGACAAGAAAAAATATGATTTTAGGCGATTTCATATGGAAGATAATGTTAATTATATCCTGTAGAACTCTGGAGTGAAATGTATGTCTCAAAGCTTGTCCCTACCACGGGCTAGAGGAGCCATTCCCAATACCACTAGTTATTGGCTAAGGACAGTCCCAGAGAGAATTTACAGTCCCAAAAGCTTCAGGCTCTCTACCTGCAGGAAAAGTGGTTCCACTAGTCTAAAGGCAGTCTCCCTGACAGAAGTTCCAGCTTCAGGTTTTTGGAAACAGTTGTATACCTAAACTGGGAAGGAGTACACAGAAATGGTCGAGGTATTGGAAGGTGTTTTCATTTCCTAGGGCTGCCACAAACTGGATGGCTTAAAACAAAAAAAATGTGTTCGCTCACACACTTCTGGTGAATGGAAGTGCAACAGGGTTGGTTCTTATGGAGGCTCTGAGGGAGAATCTGGACCTCTCCTTTCTCCTAGCTTCTGGTGGTTGCTGACAATTCTTTGCATTCCTTGGCTTGTAGATGCATCACTCCAATATCTGCCTACATTTTCATGTGGTGTTCTCCCCGCATTTTCATGTGGTGTTCTCCGCCTGTGTTTTCACATCTTTCTGTGTGTTTCTCTGTGTCCAAATTTCTCTCTTCTTCTAAAGACACCAATTATTTAATTAGGGCCCATCTAATCCAGTATGACCTCATCTTAACTTCATTACATCTGCAAAGACCCTATTATCCAAATAAGGTCACTTTCATGGGTAACTGGGATTAGGATTTGAATATATCTTTTAGGGTGACACATTTCTATACTCAATAGAGAGGACTGTATAGAATAGCAAAAATGTTCACTATAGCCTAGGAAACAACAAATCCACTTTTTCTTTCCAGTCCTTCTCCTAATTCATTTGGACCAAAGGGGCATTTTAACACTTCTGCAGACTACACTATCCTTATCTGTAAAGGTAAGGATTTGGATCACATGATTTCTAGGGACATTTTAGATATATAATTCTGTGATTCTCCAATCCAGTGTCATTGGTACTGTTCTACCAGACTGTTGGGAATAATAAATAAATAAATAAATAAATAAATAAGTCCATGGCTAAATATTGATTTTAACCTTAGTCATATTTATAAATTCTAGAGAAACTTCTGAACAAATTCTGCTTGTATTGGACTTATAAAACCACCAGCCACTATTGAGTTCAGTGACATTTCTATCTGTTAAATTATACCAGTTACTCAGGAAAATAGTGTTTTGTTATATGATAGCAGGACAAGGTATTTTCTTTCTTTAAATCTTCACAAGGAATAGCCACAGATATATTACCCCTTCAGAAATGCTTTTTTTAAAAATTTTTTAAAAAGATTTATGCATTTATTTTGGGGGGGCAGGGCAGAGAGAGAGAATCCTGAATCCGACTCCCCACTGAGCATGGAGCCCAATGAGGGGCTCAATCCTAGGACCCTGTGATCAGACCTGAGTCGAAATCAAGAGCCAGCCGCTTAACGGACTGGGCCACCCAGCCGCCCCCACAAATGCTTTTAAAAAGATGTTTATTTTAGTCACCCTTCTTGGATAAGCTGGTAAATTATATAAAGAACAATAATTTTTCTCTATTTGGACAAGAACCTAAATCCCATTTTATGTGATTATTGTCTATATAATACAGTCAACATTTTAAATTTTTGATGTTCCTGTGTTTGTACAAATGTCAGAGAATCTGTTTAAGACCTTTAAGAATTTCATGCTTCATTCCTTCTAAGATAATAATATAATATAATATATAATATAATAATACCTCCTTTGATCTCTGTCCCACTCATATATTTTTTAAAAATCAGTAGAATTGTTTATGTAATGTTTTATAATATATGTACAACATCTCAATTGTAATGTAGTAACTTTCTAGCACCTCTCAACTTCGTTTATATAAAATGATAAAAATAGGCATTTTATATGTTAAAAATATATATTTATAGCATATATATATGTTATAAATTCTTTCTACAAACTTAGTTCTAAAATATTTAAGGAGATCTTTTGATTTAGGGGAGAATTATTTTGACAAAGCACCAATCACTGTAGTCAGGTGGCTTATTATACATATTGAATAAGTATTTTTGTATCCTTTGGGTAAACACCTAGCAGTGCAATTGCTGGGTTGTAGGGTGGTTCTATTTTTAACTTTTGGAGGAACTTCCATACTGTTTTCCAGAGTGGCTGCACCAGCTTGCATTCCCACCAACAGTGTAAGATGATTCCCCTTTCTTTGCATTGTCACAACATCTATTGTATCCTGTGTTGTCAATTTTATCCATTCTGACAGAATTTAAAAGAATTGTACACCTTTTATTTTTATTTTATATTTTTCACTGTCACTATGCCAATTTTTTATGTTTTAAGTTCTTGTCCAAATTCTAGTTAGTTAACATATAGTGTATATTAGTTTCAGGAGTGGAATTTAGTGATTCATCACTTACATATAACACCCAATGCTCATCACATGTACCCTCCTTAATGTCGATCACCCATTTAGCCCATCCTCCACCCACCTCCTCTCCAGCAACCCTCAGTGTGTTCTTTATAGTTAAGAGTCTCTTACGGTTTGCCTCCCTCTTTTTTTTCCTTCCACCATATCCATCTGTTTTGTTTCTTAAATTCCACATATGAGTGAAATCATATAGTATTTGTTTTCTCTGACTTATTTCACTTAGCATAATACACTCTAGCTCCACCCATGTCAATACAAATGGCAAGATTTCATTCTTTTTGATGGTTGAGTAATACCCTGCTGTATATATACACACCACATCTTCTTTATCCATTCATCAGTCTATGGACACTTGAGCTTTTTCCATAATTTGCCTATTGCTGATAATGCTGCTATAAACATCACAGTGCATGTGCCCCTTTGAATAAATATTTTTGTATCCTTTGGGTAAATACCTAATAGTGTAATTGTTGGATCACAGGGTAGTTCTATTTTTAACTTTTGGAGGAACGTCCATACAGTTTTCCACACTGGCTGCACTGGTTTGCATTCCCACCAACAGTTTAAGAGGGTTCCCTTTTTTCCACATCCTAACTACATCTGCTGTATCCTGTGTTGTCAAATTACCCACATGACAGGTGTGAGGTGGTATCTCATCGTACTTTTGATTTGTATTTCCTTGATGATTACTGATGAGCATCTTTTCATGTGTCTGCTAACTATCTGGATATCTTCTCTGGAGAAATGTCTGTTCCTGTCTTTTGCCCATTTCTTAACTGAATTATTTGTTTTTGGGGTGTTGAGTTTGATAAGTTCTTTATAGATTTTGGATACTAACCCTTTATCAGATATGTCATTTGCAAATATCTTCTCCCATTCAGTAGGTTGCCTTTTAATTTTGTTGATCACTTCCTTGCTGTGCAAAAGCTTTTTATCTTGATGAGGTCCTAACAGTTTATTTTTGCTTCTGTTTCCCTTGCCTCCAGAGATGTGTCTAGTAAGCAGTTGCTATGGCTGAGGTCAAAGACGTTGCTGCCTGTGTTATTCTCTAGGATTTTAATGGATTCCTGTCTCACATTTAGGTCTTTCATCCATTTTGAGTTTATCTTTGTGTATGGTGAAAGAGAATGGTCCAGTTTCATTTTCTACATGTGGCTGTCCAGTTTTCCCAACACCATTTGTTGAAAAGACTGTCTCTTTTCCATAGGATATTCTTTCTTAAAGATTAGCTGACCATACAGTTCTGGGTCCACTTCTGGGTTTTCTATTCTGTTCCATTTATCTGTGTGTCAGTTTTTATGACAGTACCATACTGCCTTGATAATTACAGCTTTGAAATATACCTTGAAGTCCAGAATTGGGATGCCTCCAGCTTTGCTTTTCTTTTTCAACATTACCTTGGCTATTTGGGGTCTTTTGTGGTTCCATACAAATGTTAAATTATTCTAGATCTATGAAAAATGCTGGTGGTATTTAGATAGGGATTGCATTAAATATGTAGATTGCTTTGGATTATATAGAAGTTTTAACCATATTGGTTCTTCCAATCCATAAGTGTGGAATGTTTTTCCATTTCTTTGTCTTCTTCAATATCTTTCATAAGTGTTCTATAGTCAGCGTACAGATTTTCTAACTTTTTTGTTAGGTTTATTTCTAGGTATCTCATGGTTTTTGGTGCAATTATAAATGGGATCGATTCCTTGATTTCTCTTTCTGCTGCTTCATTATTGGTGTATAGAAATGCAACAGATTTCTGTACATTGATTTTGTATCCTACGACTTTGCTGGATTTGTGTATCAGTTCTAGCAATTTTTGGTGGAGTCTTTCAGGTTTTCTACATAGAGTATCATGCCATCTGTAAATAGTGAAAGTGTGACTTCTTCCTTGTCAATTTGGATGCCTTTTATTTCTTTTTGTTGTCTGATTGCTGAAGCTAGGACTTCCAGTACTATGTTAAATAACAATGGTGAGAATGGACATCCGTATTGCATTCCTGACCTTAGAGGAAAAGCTCTGTTTTTCTCATTGAGAATACTAGAGGTGGGTCTTTTGTATATGCCTTTATGATGTTTAGAGATATAGAGGTATGTTCCCTCTATACCTACATTGTTGAGGGTTTTTATCAAGAATCGATGCTATATTTGTCAAATGATTCGTTTGCATCTATTGACAGGACCGTATAGTTCTTATCCTTTCTTTTATCAATGTGGTATATCACATTGATTGATTTGTGAATATCAAACCACCTTTGCAGCCCAAGAATAAATCCCACTTGACTGTGGTGAATAATTCTTTTAATGTAGTGTTGGACTAGATTTGCTAGTGCCTTGTTGAGAATTTTTGCATCCTTGTTCATCAGGAATACTGACCTGTAATTCTCCTTTTTAGTAAGGTGTTTGTCTGGTTTTGGAATCAAATAATAATGGCCTTGTAGAATGAGTTTCGAAGTTTTCCTTCCATTTCTATTTTTTGGAACAGTTTGAGAAGAATAGGTGTTAAATCTTCTTTAAACATTTGGTAGAATTTCCCTGGGAAGCCATCTGGCCCTAGACTTTTTTTTGTTGGGAGTTTTCTTGATTACAGATTCAATTTTTTGCTGGTTATGGGTCCATTCAAATCTTCTATTTCTTCCTGTTTCAGTTTTGGTAGTTTATATGTTTCTAGGAATTTATCCATTTCTTCCAGATTGCCCAATTTGTTGGCATTTAATGTTTCATAACATTCTCTTATAATTATTTGTATTACTGTAGTATTGGTTGTGATGTCTCTTCTCTCATTGATGATTTTATTTATTTTGAACCTTTCTGTTTTCTTTTTGATAAGTCTGGGTAGGAGTTTATAAATTTATTAATTCTTTTTTTTTTTTTTTTAAATTTCAGACAGAGAAAGAGAGTGTGCATGAGTAGGGGGTAGGGGTAGAGGGAGAAACAGGCTCCCCGCTGAGCAGGGAGCCCGATGCAGGGCTTCATCTTAGGACCCTGGGATCATGACCTGAGCTGAAGGCAGATGCTTAACTGACTGAGCCACCCAGGAACACGTTGTAATTCTTTCAAAGAACCAGTTCTTAGTTTCTTTGATCTGTTCTTCTGGGTTTTTTATTTGTTTGTTTGTTTCTGTATCATTTATTTCTGCTCTAATCTTTATTATTTCCCTTCCTCTGCTAGCATTAGGCTTCATTTGCTGTTCCTTTACTAGCTCCTTTAGGTGGAAGGTTAGGTTGTGTATTTGAGATTTTTCTTGCTTCTTGAGGCCTGTATTGCTATGCTTCCCTCTTATGCTCACCTTTGATGCATCCCAATGGTTTTGTACCATTGTGTTTTCATTTTCATTTGCTTCCATGCATTTTTTTTTAATTTCTTCTTTAATTTCCTGGCTAACCCATTCATTCCTTAGTAGGATGTTCTTCAACCTCCATGTATTAGTGGTCTTTCCAAAATTTTTTTTGTGGTTGACTTCAAGTTTCATAGAGTTGTGGTCTGAAAATATGCATAGTATGATCTTAATCTTTATATACTGGTAGAGGGCTGATTTGTGAACCAGTATGTGATCTGTTCTGGAGAATGTTCCATGTGCCCTTGAAAAGAATGTGTATTCTGCTGCTTCAGGATGAGATGTTCTGAATATATGTTAAGTCCATCTGGTTCAGTGTGTCATTCAAAACCCTTGTTTCCTTGTTGATCTTCTGCTAGGATGATCTGTCCATTGCTGTAAGTGGGGTGTTCAAGTCCCTTACTATTATTGTATTATTATCAATGAGTTTCTTTATGTTTGTTATTAATTGGTTTATATATTTGGGTGCTCCCAAGTTGGGGGTATAAATATTTATGATTGTTAGATCTTGTTGGATAGACCCCTTTATTATGATACAGTGCCCTTCTTCATCTCTTATTATAGTCTTTGGTTTAAAATCTAGTTTGTCTGATGTAAGTATGGCTACTTTGGATTTCTTTTGACGTTCATTAGTATAAATGGTACTCCATCCCCTCACTTTCAATTTGCAGGTGTGTTTAGGTCTAAAATGGGTCTCTTGTAGGGAGCACATAGATGGGTCTTGTTTTTTTATCCATTCTGATACCCTATGTCTTTTGATTGGAGCATTTGGTCTTTTACATTCAGAGTGACTGTTTATAGATAAGAATTTCATGCCATTGTATTACCTGTTAGGTCATTGTTTCTGGAGATTTTCTCTTTTCTTTCTAGTCTTTGTCATGTTTGGTCTGTCTTTCCCATTCAAAGTGTCCTCTTTAATATTTCTTGCAGGCTTGGTTTAGTGGTCACAAACTCATTTAGTTTTTGCTTGTCTTGGAAGTTCTTTGTCATTCTGAATGACAGCCTTGCTTGCTGGATAAAGTATTCTCAGCTACATATTTTTCCCATTCTGCACATTGAATATATCATGCCACCTTCTTCTGGCCTGCCAAGTTTCTGTGGATAGGTCTGCTGCTAACCTCATTTGTCTTTCCTTGTAAGTTAGGGATTTCTTTTCCTTTGATGCTTTGGGATTTTTTTTCTTATTTCTGTATTTTGCAAATTTTACTATATACGTCTTGTTGTTGGCCTCCTTTTTTGATTTTGATCAGAGTTCTCCATGTCTCCTGGATTTGGATGTCTGTTTCCTTCCTCAGATTAGAGAAGTTTTCAGCTATACTTTCCTCAAATAAACATTCTGCACCTTTTTCCCTCTCTTCTTCTGGGACTCCTATGATATGAATGTTATGCTTCATGGAGTTGCTCAGTTCCCTATGTCTACATTCATGATCCGATATTTTTCTTTCCCTCTTCTTTTCAGCTTCATTATTTAATCTTCTATATCACTTATTTGTTCCTCTGCTTCCTCTATCCTTGTGGCCATTACATCCAATTGGTTTTGCATCTCAGTTATAGCATTTTTTATTTCAGACTGACTAGTTTTTAGGTCTTTTATCCTGCAGTAAGGGACTCCCTGATGTCTTTTATGCTTTTCTCAAGCCCAGCTAGTATCCTTTTGATTGTTGTTTTAAATTCTGGATCAAGCATATAACTTATATCTATTTCGATTAGATCCCTGGCTGTGACCTTTTCTGGTTCTTTCTTTTGGGATGAATTCCTCTGTCTTGTCATTTGTCTAGGTCTCTGTGTACTTCTTTGTGTTAGGAAAGCCTGTTGTTTCCTGCTCCTGAGAGTAATGGATTTATTAAGAAGAGGTCATATACTGTCCAGGGCCTGGTGCTTCAGGAAGTGTTTCTGGTATATGCTGTATGCACTCTGCTCTTGTATTTTGGCTTCTCTTTTCCTCATGTCAGTCCTCTGCAGAGTTTCTCCTTGCCTGCAGTGGGGAGTGTTTGGCCTTGTCCTGTGTGGCGAGTTTTATCCAGGTGTTCTCTGGTCTGCTTGTTAACATAGGCCTGCTCTTATTTCCACTAGAGGTGAAGCCTTGCAGCACACTATGGTCAGTAGACTTGGTGCTTGCGGGGCTTTGCCCTGGTCTTCTGGGGGAGTGACCCATTGTTGCTCTGGCTCTCAGGCACACTTGCCCTAGTAAAGACACACCTGCCGAATGCAGGGCAATGGGTCTTGGTATAAGTGGCTTAAGCCTCCGTTGGATGCTCTGCTCTCACTTAAGTCCATCTATGCTGATGGGTGGGGGAGAAAAATGACACCAGCCCACTCCCTCAGACCCAGAGAGGGGATTTTGCACCCGCTGATGTCCAGGAAGCCTTCACCAAAGAGCAGACAATCTCCTTTCATGTGTCCCAGGCTTCTGTCAGATCCATGCCTTCACCCTGTCTGTATCCAAGCCAGCTGCCTGCCCAGCAGTGGCAGCATTCCTGTGCTCCTGTGTTTTATCTCAGGCATGCTGAGTGAATTTCAAAACCCCAAATTCTAGAGACCCAGAATTGCATGGACCCATGCTGATCTGGGGGAGGGTCTTCCCATGCAGGAGCTGTTAACTTTCTCAGAAAGACAGTCACACAAATGCACAGGAGCTTGGATTTTAGAGTAAAGTGCAGCAAAAAGCCAGCATCCAGGTTAGGTACCCTTAGCAGGTGTCTCTTCACCTATGGTAATGAATGGGGCAGTGCAGTGGTGCCTACTGGCTCTTTTGTCCCCTGAGAGGCAATGCTACCTCTCCCAGATGCACTCCAAGAAGGAGAAACTGTCTGTCCCAGTGCAACCCAGGGAATCCTCAGACCATACTGTTTGCTCCTGGGCCTCTGCCCTCCCTCTCCACAGGAATACTGCTGCACCCACCAGACTCCACACATACAATGGCAGGGACCTCTAAAACTTCAGTTTTGTGGTTCCACTGGTTGTAAAAACTCACAGTGATCAACCCCACTCATTTTCCCAGTCAGTGGTTTTGGGGAAGTGTTTTTCTTGTGCAATCCCCTGTGCACTTGTCCCTCTCTCTCCCTCTGTCTCTCTGTCTCTGTCTCTCTCTTTGTTTTTCTACTCTGTGATCAGGGCTTCCTCCCCGCTGCAGCATTCGTGTTTCTTTTCTCCCCCAAATCACATCTCTGTACCTCCTACCTTCCACAATGTGGCCTCTTTTCTCCCTCTTTCAGTCCTCAGATAAATTTCTTGGGTGTTCAGAATGATTTGATATTTATCTAGAGAGTAAGCAAGCATAGGATCCCCCTACTACTCTGCTGTCTTAACTCCACACCATACAGACTTATAAGTGTGCCTGAGCACTCCAACTCAGGTTATTCTAGTTCCATATCCTATTCTCCCTTTAAGAATTCATGAAAGTAATCAAGAATACACTGTTAGAAAAGGCATGAAGGGAATAGGTGTTCTGCTTTTCCTGAACAATCTACCTAACTGACATTATTATGTCATTAATAATGATAAGAAATTACATGAATGATCTTTTATCTATAAATTATTGTTATTTAGTTGGATTATGCTCTAAATATTTTAAATAAAATATACATGGGAAATACAAAAGGATTGGCAAAAAAGAGAAAAATAGCAGCTCTGAGGAGCAGGGAGACAATATAGATATGGACAATTGGAAAGGCTTCCCAGGGGTGCTGTTAAGCTATGAGTTTTGAATGGATAGCACTAGTGTAGAAAAAGTAGATTTGGAATGCATTCTAGATGAGGGCAAGAGGGATAATGTGATCAAAGTTTGGAAGAAATGGACAAGGAAGCTTTGGGTAACAATCAAAGGACTTCATTGAACAAGTCATTTCAAGTCCTCAGTTATCTGTAAAATAAATATATTAGGTCACATAATTTTAACTTCCTTAAAATGCTAATGATAACTTAAGAGCGCTTACTATGTGAAAAACACTGTATTAATAATTTTACATGAATTATCTCATCTAGCCCTCACAATGACCCCATGATGCAGATCCTGCTACTCAAAGTTTGGCAATAACCAGCAGCTTTGATAAGCATCATCTGGAGAGTTTAAAAATCAGAATATCAGATTCCATATTAAACACAATTAATGAGTGACAGAATCTTAACAAGGTTCTTAGATGATTCATTTGTGAAGGAATTTTTGAAAATCCTTGATGTAGCTATGTGAGTATTAACATTTCATAGAAATTGAATCAAAGAGCTAAAGTAATTTGTTCAAGACTGGTTAGCTAATATGTTATGGTGACAAGTTTTAACCAAGGGAATCTGGCTTAGAAACTGCTATTAGCCACTGTTCTGATATGCTTAGTTTCCGTGGTTCTATAGGCAGATACATAGGGGTTTACATTAGAAAAGGAAGCACAGCTGGATGGAAGTAAGCTTGCTTTGCAGCATAAGGATTTAGTCTTAGGGTAACTGATGTTTCCTAATTATCATAAGTGGAGACAATATAGTAGAATTCAACTATTCAACTAAGATATAATTAAAATACTATAGGGAGTGACCATTAAAAGAATACTGTTATAGGGGTGCCTGGGTGGCTCAGTCCTTAAGCTTCTGCCTTCCACTCGGCTCATGATCCTGGAATCCTGGGATCGAGCCCTGTATCAGGCTCCCTGCTTGGCAGGAAGCCTGCTTCTCCTTCTCCCAATCCCCCTGCTTGTGTTCCCTCTCTTGCTGTCTCTCTCTCACTCAGATAAATAAAATCTAAAAAAAAAAAAGAATACTGTTATAGTAATATATGTTTTAAGAAATGTCAAGAATCCTTTGAGTGATTTTTCCAATATATGTGATAAGAATGTTAAAATTTGTAATTTCATCCTGAAAGGGCAGTTTAATAGATGCACAAAGATATTTCTTTCCTAGCTTTAAAATACCTTGAAATACTTAAAATGCTATGAAAGAAGAATATATGGATTTTCATATTCCCACTATATTGTCTATTTCAACTGTTATTTAATATCATGTCTTCATTTTTGTTGCTAGAATCTAGTTTTAGGTAATTCAGAAAATCAACCAGTCATTCAATCAGGGTGTTAGGACACCTTTTATTTATCAAACTAGTTGTTTAGATCAAACTCTTAGTTTACTCAACTCAAGGTCATCATCCCAGGGGCAACAGTTTCTTCATTGTCTTTTATACATCTTGGTAATGTGATTAGATTTCTTAGGACAATTTCCAGGTGAGAACGGCTGTCATGAAAATACTTGGTTCTCTTCCTTTCTTATAACAACACACCAGTCCTGAATTAGCCTCTTAAAATGTTTAATAATTTGGGATTCTTGTTTTGGAGGTGCACAGAAAATTTAGTTGCTTAGCAACAGGATTAGTATACTTTTAGCAAGTTCATTAACCTTATAGAATGTCATAAAGCAAATTGCAACTGCATTTTACATATGTCCCTTGTCCTTAAAAAATAGTGATCCATGCTTTTTGTATTATCCCTATTTCATGTTTCTGATAATGGTACAGATTTAGATAGTAATGCCTAGGTACAATGAGTCTATTTTTTTTTTTTTTTACAAAAATATATTCTCTTTTCAATTTTAGTAGTAAGAATGAAACACTTCCGGAATTTCTGAAATAATCAAATGCCATTCACAGACTTATTTTTGTTAGGGAAGCAGCATTCATTTCTTTGTTTGAGTTCTTCAACAGTGACTATCAACCCAGGCTTTAAGATTTGAAGTGTTCTTAAAATATCTATACCTTAACATATATTGCATTATTTGTTTCAGAGGTACAGATCTGAGATTCAACAGTCTTGCACAATTCACAGCGCTTACCAGAGCACATACCCTCCCCAGTGTCTATCACCCAGTCACCCCATCCCTCCCACCCCACCCTCCACTCCAGCAACCCTCAGTTTGTTTCCTGCAGTTAAGAATTCCTCATATCAGTGAGATCATATGATACATGTCTTTCTCTGTTTGACTTATTTCGCTCAACCTAATACCGTCCAGTTCCATCCACGTCATTGCAAATGGCAAGATCTCATTCCTTTTGATGGCTGCATAATATTCCATTGTATATATATACCACTTCTTCTTTATCCATTCATCTGTCAATGGACATCTTGGCTCTTTCCACAGTTTGGCTATTGTGGACATTGCTGCTATAAACATCGGGGTGCACGTACCCCTTCGGATCCCTACTTTTGTATCTTTGGGGTAAACACCCAGTAGTGCAATTGCTGGATCATATGGTAGCTCTATTTTCAACTTTTTGAGGAACCTCCATACAGATCTGTACCTCTGAAACAAATAATGCAATATATGTTAAGAAAAAAAAGAAGAAGAAGAAGAAGGTAGCGGGAGGGGAAGAATGAAGCGGGGGAAATCAGAGGGGTAGACGAATCATGAGAGACGATGGACTCTGAAAAACAAACTGAGAGTTCTAGAGGGGAGGGAGGTGGGAGGATGTGTTAGCCTGGTGGTGGGTATTGAGGAGGGCACATTCTGCATGGAGCACTGGGTGTTATGCACAAACAATGAATCATGGAACACTTCATCTAAAACTAATGATGTAATGTATGGGGATTAACATAAGAATAAAAAAAATATATATATACCTGTCCTCAACCTTAGGAGGTAGGGTATACATAAGGAGTCTGGGGTTGAGTCGAACACATATTTTTCAAAGCTCTCCAGGTGATACTAATTTGCATACCGGGCTGAGGATTGCATGTAACACATATATGTATGAATTTCAAATAGAGATCTGTTGCAAAAATTGGGATGGAGAAATATCAAGGAAGGAAAGACCAGAGAAGCAGAGAATGTAGGACAAGTTCCCGCTGTTACAATCTTTTTTTCTTCTCATATACTTGTTTTTCATATTTTTCAGTGTTTTATTGTTTAGTGCATGGCATACAAGGCTCAGATGTGTTTATTCTATATTAAATTTTTTCCCTTTCTTTTGTGCTCAATACCAAATTTTCTTTAGATCTAACTAAATTAATTGCATTGACCCAACCAATTAATATTCTGAGTTTATGCTTTCTAGCTTAATAGGGAAAGTGTTAGAAAAAGTGGTATTTATAAAATAGGCTAAAATAAACCTTTCCATCATTTTTATTTATAAAAAGTCAGTAATTTTAATATCAGCATTTTAATATTCAGATCAATTGATACATTAATTTGTAGTATCTGTATTTTAAAGATTCAGCTTTACTTAATTTTGAATAAGTCATACTTGAAAATTTTATATTCTTGATCTTTCTTTCACTAAGTGTTTATGATTCAGATGTGCCGGGAATATATTGGATTATAGTAAGGGCTAGTGTGTTTTGTGGAATTTTATTCATGGAGGTTTTCCATCATTCAGGGGCAGTGGAAAGCACCATTTTGCAACACCTGCACAAATGATTTTAGATTCCTTTCTTTTTGGAGCTGGATGCATCAGTACCATATTGTTTTCATGGTTCTTTTCTTTCCCTCTGCTAGGGATTCATGGTCTCTTGTTCTTACCTTTTTTATAAGAACTGCTTCTTTGTATTGTATCAAATGACAGGCTTTAGTGAATTTCGACGATTTTCTAGACACTCTCTACTACTGACTGCTTTTAGAGGGGATGTAAAATGGCTGTGGACCCTGAATTCTTCCTTGTTAGCTGGGTGTGGAGTTCCTGGGCTCTGAAAAATATTTAACAGGCACTGTCCATTCAGTAGTCAAGTTTTTAAAAAGCTGCAGTTTTACTCAACTTACCCATTTCCTTGTTAGCAGCCTTGTATAGGACCATTGGTGTTTCAGTGCATTGTCATTTGCCCTAAAAATATGTGGAACTGATTTTGCCATGTTGATTTAACCCCACTTTCCAGTCCAGGGAGAATATTTCCTATTACTTGTATGATTTTTGTTGGCAACAAGAAATGCAATTGTATGATTTTTGTTGGCAACAAGAAATGCAAACAGGCTATGGATATTAAGAAAAATGTATAGTCACTTTTCATTCCCTATACAAACTTCTTGAGTGCCTATTAAATTCAAAGCATAGTACTAGGTTCTATGACTATTGCCAAGAAATCTGAAATATAATTGAAAGTGTTAGATACTTTATTGTCCTGATGTTATAGCAGTTAACCATAGAGATTGATCACCTCCCTTTTGCTGCTCCTCTCCCACTGAATTCTAGAGTATATTCATAGAGAGTCATTGTCATTTTAATTATAGGGTATTCACTCTTGGTTCTGGAATTGCTCTGATAGAACAAAAGCATGGAGAAAAAGTACAAAGATAAGTACAACATTTGGATACAAAAATGCTTAATCTGTGCCTTAAAAAAATCAGAATATAGCTATGTTGGCATTTTTTAAAATGCAAGTTTAATCTACTGTATCAGGGTAATAGTTCTTAGAATAAATTATACTACCAGTTTTATTTTATGGCAACTAATACTAAACAGGATTGATGTGCTTTTATTGCTGAGTAATAACACAAGAATTTTCCATCTCTATTGCCTCTTAAAAAATTAGCAACAAGTTCTTGTGAAAAGATTATAATGCTTTGTAATATATATAGCCCTGTTTTCCTGACCACAGTTATTAGAACAGGAATCTACGTTCTACTGATATGTGACACTGTAGAGACTGAACCAGTAAGAGGCAGTGATTAGGAGCATGTGCAGAGTGACTGCAGGACTCATCCAAGCCACCACTTACTAGCTAGGTGACTTTGGTATATTTATGTAACCATTCTAAGCATCAGTTTCCCTACTTGTAAAAAGGGGTATGAATTATACTTATTTCATTTGATTTTTATTAGGTTTAAATGAAATCAATAATATATAAAAAGCACCTGGGCCCTAGTAAGAATTCAATAATTAGCAATCATTAGTATTTCTATCTCTTAGAGATTTCTGTCCAATAAGGACCCTATCCTGAATAGGTGTTAATCAAACCAATATGATTCTCCATTAGAAAGTTTATGTGTGGTGAAGAAAGAAAGAGCAGTATGAAATAGATGCAGAGGAGCTAAACGCAATAGTATAGCAGTCACTAGACCAGGAAGAATGCCAATAGAGCTACTGCTATCGTTACTGTAATTACCAGGACACAGAATGAGAGCCCCATTCTCCATGAGGCCTGAGTGTATGAACAGTGAAATGGTATTCTCTGCTCCTATGCTCCCAATAAATTTTCATAGCTGAAGGCATTTCTGTGTGTCTCTATGATATTTTTGGTATAGACTTCCAAGATATTTTGTTAAATTTATCCCTGTGTATCATATTTTATTTTTGTCTTTCTGAATGATGTCATCTTCATTGGAGTTTTTAATTTCTATCTGGTATATAGGAACATACTGGTTATTTTATGTTGCTTTTATGCTTACTACACTGTTTGAATGCTATTATTAATTCCAATTTTTTCAACATACCTGTTGAGTTTTCTATGTAAAAATTCATACATTGTCTATGAATGATGGTGGTTTTATTTATTTTTTCCTAATTTCTATTGCACTAACTAGAGGATACAATTCACTGTTGAAGAGAAAAAGTGATAACAGGAATCCTTTGCACACTGCTTAATTTTAAGGGGTTGCTCCTACAATTTCATCATTAATTTTAATTTCTGTAATTTTTTTTGTAGATTCCTTTATCACATCAAGGAATTTCCTTTCTATTCCCAGTTTATTTAAAGTTTTTAATGATGAATGGGTACTAAATTTGAACAATGATTTTTCTGCTAGGGCTGTGCCATCCTCCATTAATTCCTCAATGTGTTAAATTTATTCAAAGTAATTTCTTTTTTTTTTTTTAGATTTTATTTATTTGAGAGAGAGAATGAGATAGAGCATGAGAGGGGGGAGGGTCAGAGGGAGAAGCAGACTCCCTGCTGAGCAGGGAGCCCGATGCAGGACTTGATCCCAGGACTCCAGGATCATGACCTGAGCCGAAGGCAGTCGCTTAACCAACTGAGCCACCCAGGCGCCCCTATTCAAAGTAATTTCTGTTAAGTAATTATTGCATCTCAGAAATGAACCCTTCTTATATATTAGTATTTTAAAATAATACTTTTGGATTCAATATGTTAAATATTTATTAGGAATTTCTTGCATCTATGATCTATAAATGAGGATTGGAATTTTCCTGTCTCATATTCTCCTTAACTCTTTACAAATGTTATTTCAACCTCATTTTCTCAGGGATAATCTGAATCTCTTTAATGACTGACAATGTCAAACATCTCATGTGCTCATCTGCCACCCATATCTCTTTTTGGTGAAATGTCTGCATGAATCTTTGCCCACATTTTATTGTGTTGTTGTTTTTTCTTTTTATTGTGGATATTTATATTATGAATTTGAGTCCTTTCACAGATACGTGTTTTGCAAATATTTTTTTATCTGTTGTTTGTCTTTTTATTTCTTAAAGTATCTTTTGAGAAGCAGAATTGTTTTAATTTTGATAAAATCCAGTGTATCACATTTTGTATGGCTTGTTTTTTTTTTGGTATACTACCTAAAAAACTGTCTTTTCTAGGGCGCCTGGGTGGCTCAGTTGGTTAAGCGACTGCCTTCGGCTCAGGTCATGATCCTGCAGTCCAGGGATTGGGTCCCACATCAGGCTCCCTGCTCAGCAGGGAGTCTGCTTCTCCCTCTGACCCTCCCCGCTCTCATGCTCTCTATCTCATTCTCTCTCTCAAATGAATAAATAAAATCTTAAAAAAAAAAAACCTGTCTTTTCTATTGTTGGAATGTTTTCTACTAGATAGTTTATAGTTTTAGGGTTCATACCTAGGTCTGTGATGAAGTTGTTATTTTTTTAATATGGTGCAGGACAAAGGTCAAGGTGTTTTTTGTTGTTGTTATATCTGATGGCCTGACCCTTTTATTATCACACATCACACAATGTTCCTCTTTATCTCCAGTAACTTTTTTTAGTCTAATTTTCTTGATATTAGTACAGTCACTCCAGATTTCTTGTGCTTTCTGTTTGCATTATCTATCTTTTCCATCCCATCATATTAAATCTATTGTGTTTTTTAATCTTCCTGTAGAGAGCATGTAATTGTGTCTTGTTTTGTAATCTAGTCTGATAATTTCTGCCTGTTGATTAGAATGTTTCATCTATTTACATTTAAAGTAATTACTAGTAATGTAGCATTTGCATCTGTCATTTCAGTTTTTTTTAATATATCTTACATGGTTTCTGTTTTATATCCCCTCTTTTTAAAAGATATTTTTAGATTTTATTTTTTTAGTGGTTGCTCTGGGTATTAAAATGAATTCTTAATTTAAAGTAATCTACATTGGATTAATACCAATTTCATTACAATAGTATACAAAAGCTTTGCTCTAATATAGTTCCATTTTCTTCCCTTCCTTTGTAGTATTATTATCATACAAATTACAAACTTGTACTTTATGAACCTACCAACACAGTTTTATAATAATTACTTCATGTTATTGTGTTTCAAAAGAAGAAAGTGTTACAAAAATGTTTATGTTGTTTTTTACATTTACTTATGTAGATTCTATTAGCACTGTTATTTATTTCTTTGTGTGGATTTGGGCTACTCACTAGCATTCTTTCATATCAGGACTCCATTTTGTATTTCTTGTAGGCAAAGTATGCTAGTGAAAAAATCTCTGTGCTTTTGCTTACAGTGTCATGTCTTCCAAATTTTTGAAGGATAGTTTTTCTGGGTATAGAATTCTTGGTTAATAGCCTTTGCCTTTCAATGCCTTGAAGATGTCACCCCACTCTGTTTTGTCCAGAGTCGGTTGTTCATTTTATTGAGCATTCCTAATCCAAGTCTTTTTTCATCTTTCTGCTTTCAAGTATGTATAAATTGATTTATTAAATATAGGAAGTTTTGGACCATTACTTCTTCAAATATACTTTCTTCGCTTCTTTATTCTCCTCTAGGAGTCCATTCAAACATTTATTGCTGTCTTGATTGTGTTCCACAGGCCTCTGTTCATTTTTCTTTTTTCCTTTTTTTTTTTCTTCTCTTTGTTTCTCAGACTGGATGGCTTCTATTGATCTATCTTCAAATTTTCTGATTCTTTGTTTTGCCAGCTCAAATCCACTGCTGAGTCCCTCTGGTTAATTTTTCATTACTATTATTTTCCTTTTCAACTTGACATTTTCTATTTGGTTCTTTTTAATAACTTCCCTCTATTGATATTCTTGTTTGGTTGAGCAGTGTTCTTATGCTTTTCTTTAATGTTTTAGATATATTTTTTCTTTATTTAGTTGAACATTTTATAATGACTGCTTTAAAATGTTTTTCTAATGAGTCCAACTTATGAGATTCTTTGGGTACTGTTTCTAACGACTGCCTTTTTACCTTTGTGTATAAGCCATACGTTCATGTTTCTTTCATGTCTCATAATATTTTGCTGAAAACTAGAAATTTAAAATAATATAATATAGCAAGTTTTGTTGTTGTTGCTGTTTGTTGTTGTTTCTATTGATGTGGTTTGTTTGTTTAGTGACTTTCCTGAATTCTCTAAAGTCTGTATTCTTTGATCTGTGCAGTTGCTGAAGTTGTCACTTGATTAACATGTGTTCAGCCAATGACTGAATGGATATTTCCTTAAATGCTTTGAACCAATGTCTTCTACCCTTTCTGAGGGACTCTGTGTTTATGTTGGGTATTCCTTTAACATTCTGGTAGTTTATAACTTTTCCATCTTGTGCAGAACCTCAACGTCAGAGTTGAGAGATCAGGGCTTTCTCAGGGTTTTTTTCTGAACATGCAAACAACTTTGTGTTTGTATGTGGAATTCTCAATGCTCAGGAATATGTCAGAGCTTTTCAAAGTCCTCTGTGGGCATCTCATTCCCAGATTTTACTTTTAAGTTTTTTGGACAATCTCATGTTTGCCTCAGCTAGTATCAGCAGTGCAGGAAGCTGTAATACTAAATAGCTGCTGCTGATACTGTTTGATAATAACCTGGGGAGGGGATTTTCCCAATGAGAAAAATCAGAGTTCAAATAAAAATAAACCCTGTGAATGGAGATTTTTCCAGACAATTGTCAAGCAGGTCAAATTATGACAATTTTCTGGGATACGGCTTTTGTGGAGCTCCAAACCTCCTCTGTAATGCCTTCAGGCTGCTGATCTTATAGCTACCATGCTTGCAAATCTGTTGTATTATTTAAGGCCACCTTGGAGTGGGGAAAGGAGGAAGGGAACAGAACAAGTTGCAATGCCACAAAACTTGTTCTTACTGAGATTAAGTAATCTTTCTGGAAAAAAACACACGTTAGATTATTGCAAGCCTTTGCTTAATTTCCAGAAATATGAAAAAGTTGATTTTGACAATTTTTCACTGCTTTTATAAAGGAACAGATTTGGTGGTATCATTTCTCTACCATTCTCTTGGTGGGAGGCATTAATAGACCTTTTCTTACAAATATCTTCCTCTGAAAAAGTTCTGGAGCAGAACACAATTTGCCAGGTGCTCCAGGGAACATATTCTTATAGTATTTTCTATATTCTTTTCTTGGCACACACTCAGTCAAAATAGGTAATTTAAATGTGAAGTCCAAATTCAGGTGAGGTATCTTACATTCAAAAAAAAAAAAGAAAGAAAGAAATTCTAAATGGAAACCTTTTCTATTTAGAGCCCAGACTAAGGCAGATGTGAGTCTTTGTTGCTCTCACATGCTAGTTTTTTCTAAACCACCCTTTCAGTGAGTATGGCCATAAGTGAAATGGCCTCCACTATAGCAAATTGGGTTGTATCACACCCTGTTCTCCTTCTTCTCCAAATATCACATGATCACACTTCTCAAAACAAATCTGTTCTTTCAAGGATTTGTTCTTGTTAAGGGTAGCCACTATCTGCTTCAATTAATATAATGGAGGAGGGGAGTACCACTGTTGGTTCTTCACTCCATTCATGCTCACGTGATCAATGTTATCTGATGACTCTGCTGAAGCTCTTGATTCTTACTACACGTCATGTATCAATCCAAAGGTCAGGTTGTTGGGTGGAGGCTGTATACTTGCTCAGTTTTGTTTCTCTTTGCTTTCTTCTTTATCTTTCTTTATGCTCCTCATTGGAATTTGAGAATCCTGAATTCTACACCAAATAGAGTAGTTTGTGAGTGCTACATAACACATATACCCATCTATGACACAGCACAGTTGTCTTAAAAACATCATCCATCTTGGGCTCATCTAGGAAAATATGATGAAAATAAAAGCAATAAGTATAACTTTCTACCCCAACCTACGTCCTTCTGGCCCTTAAGTGTTCAAGGCTTTGGGGGCATCTGTGTGGCTCAGTCAGTTAAGCGGCTGCCTTCGGCTCAGGTCATGATCCTGGGGTCCTGGGATCGAGCCCCACGTCTGGCTCCCTGCTCAGCGGAGAGCCTGCTTCTCCCTCTCCCTCTGCCTGCCACTCTGCCTCCTTGTGCTCTCTCTCTATCTGTAGAATAAATAAATGAAATCTGTAAAAAAAAAAAAAAGCGTTCAAGTCTTTGAATTCTCTTTGTATAAAGCCTGAACTAATTTTTAGTTTTAAATTGTATCAACTTAATTATGTATCTTTATCCTCTCATATTGGGACTCCTGCCTAATTATGATCATATTTACTGAAGATAATAATAGCTAACTTTGGCATAACCTTAAAATTTCATTTGATTCTTCCAACAACTTTTTGAGAAGAAACTGTTACGATGCCCATTTCATAAGGGAAGAAACAGGTTTAGTACATTTAAATAACTTAGCTAGGTATACCAATGCAAACTGTAGAGTCAGCATTCAGAATCATGTCTTTTACTTTACTTTAACTACCTTACATGACTATTATTTTCTCTCAGAATACAAAAATAATGGAGAATAAATCAAATCAAAGCAAAATGAACAATGTGTTTCTAGAATGGAAAGAAATGGAAACACTGTTTTTATTCACAGGTGATATGATTGTGTAGAAAATCCAAGGAAAGCTACTCCAAAAATCTGCTAATATTAATGAGTTTAGCAAGAGAGCAACATACAAGCTCAACATCCAGAAATCAATTGTATTTCTATATATCAAATAATCATATATAAAAATTCTAAAGTACTATTCAAAATATTATCAAACATGGAATATGTATGGCTAAGTCTGACAAAAGATATTAAAGGCCTGCATACTGAAAAATATAAAACACTACTGAGAGAAAGTACATATCTAAGTAAATGAAGAGGTATACCATCTATAGATTGGAAGACTCAATATTGTTGAGATGTAAATTCTTCCCAAATTGATGTAAAGATTTAACACAGCTCCAGTCAAATCCCAGAAGGAATTTTTGTGAGACTAGACAAACTAATTGAAAATTAATGTGGAAATGCAAAGTACTTAGATTAGCCAAAATAAGTTTGTAAAAGGAAGACTAGAGTTGGAGAACTACTACTATTTAATGTCAAGACACTATAAAGCTATTGTAATCAGGACATTTTCAGTATTGGCAAAGCTAGATAAATAGATAAAAGGAACAGAATGGAAGTCCAGAAATAGACACACACATATATGGACAACCGGTTTTTGAAAAGGTGCAAAGTCAATTCAGTGGAGAAACAGTGTTCATCAAATAGTGCTCAAACAGTTGGCTAACCATATGCAAAAAACCCAAACCAAAACAAAAACAAACATTGATCCATAACCTACACCATATGTTATAATTAACTCAAAATGAATTATTGGCCTAAATATAAAACTTAAAACTATAAAACTTGTAGAAAAAAAAAGATTAGGAAAATTTTTGTGACTTTGGGTTAGCAAAGAATGCTCAGATATGGCAAGAAAACATACACATTAGGAAAAGGTAAATTGGATTTCATTAAAAATTAAAACTTTCTGCCCTTCAAAAGATACTTTTAAGAGAATGAAAAGATAAGCCACAGCTGGTAGAAAATATTTGTAAAGCATATAAAGGACTTGTATTCATAATCTCTGAACAACCCTCAAAACTTAATAAGAAGAAATCATGCAAACTAATAAAAAAACTGGATAAAATATTTGAAAAAACACTTTAGTAACCATCAGTAGTTGCCTGGGGATGGAGTGGAAATTACACGTAGGCAAGAAGAAACTTTTGGAGGTGATGAATATGATTATTAGTAATCATAGTGATGATTTAAAGAGGATATACATATATAAAAAGTTATCAAATTATACATTTTAATATATGTAGTTTATTATATATAAATTAAATCTTAATAAAACTATTGAAAAAAGAAAATATTTAAATCTATATTTTGAGGGTTCAGCCAAAAGAAAAAAAAATGTAATAACTCTAGAATTTTTATTCTAAGCAAATATTTGAATATTTTCTTCATGTAATATTACTTATTTTTTATGTCTTGGAATGAATGGGATCTAGTTCCTGACTTTAAACTATAAGGAGAATTATTATAGCTCTTTTCAGAGAAAGATTACTATATTTTTAGTTCAAAATTACCTTCAGGGAACCAGGAGCCAACCTATCCTAATGACACCTTACACACTGATAGAGAAGCTGATCTGATAGACATCAAAAACAGGAGGTAACTTGTTGGATGAAGATTGCTAGTAGTATGATATACTTGGAGAAGAAAATAACCCTTCAGCTTCAGTAGTTGCTCGTGTAATTGAGCTCGCCTGTGGGAAGAATAGAAGTAGTTTGGGTAGTTAACATTGATTTATAGATCTCCTCTCTTCCCTTCTCTATGCATAAAGACAAGTTTCTCTCTACCACAAAAAAAAAAAAAAAAAAGGAAAAGAAAAAGAAAAATTAAACTGAGAAGTTATTTCAGGAGCTGGAGTAAATTAAATAGAATATATTTTCCATTGGTTCCTTATATAAGGTAAAGAAGAAATATTTGCAGCATATAATGGACAGCAATTTTTAGTATTAATACTGCATGAAGAACTAATGAAAGTCAACCCAAAAAAAGATGAACAACCAAACAAGAAAATGATAAAAAATATATACATTATATGATTTAGATGAAAGAAGAAATATAAGTAGCCAATAAATATGTAAGAAATTTCTGTAAGCTCAGGGGTATACCAATAAAACAATATTCTTTTCTCCTATCAGTTTGGCAAAAGTTGAACACACGCACACACACACAAACAGACACACACACACAAGTGCACACACACATTACTGGCAACTGCAACAATTCTCTTACTGCTACTATCCACCTGTGCTTTTTAGTTCTGTTGCACAGGTGTCTTTCTTGGAATTCTCATTGCCATTGTCATGGGTTAGAGCCACTGTATCCTGAATCATTTTTTACTAGAATTTGGGGAGAGTTCAATCACGAGGAAACCACGTATCAAGGCTGAAATCTAGCCTCAAAGTCTCCCTCATTCAGAAAGAATCTTTTCTATTTTTTAACAGAGGAGAGCTGCCAGAAAATATATAACTATAGTGAAGTCTCACTCTTTATTGCAAGCATTTCTTTGCCAGATTTTGGAAAAAGTTGTAAGTGCTCATTGTCCTCTATGAAAGAAGATAAAGACAAGAATGGGATTTTGGCATGAGTCAAAAATAGCATTAAGCATCTTGATTGGTGTTGTCATGATGAATTCTAAACACAATTTGTGGCTCATGTGGTAATAATATATATACATATTATATTATATATATTATATATAATGTATATTATATATATAACAAATGAAAATGTAATGTGTCTTTAGTTAAAACAATGGAAGTTGAGATGTCAGAAAGAAAGCATAAGATTATCAAATGCTGTTTCTCATTAACCTGGAGAGTAAATGTATAAAGGAGGAAGCAAATAATTTTTTTAAATAGCTCAAAAAATCTTTTCATTGCCTTGTATTTCTGATAATTTCCAAGACATTGTGCACTTGAGATTCAATGCAAATGTTATTTTCAGTTAAAAATTAGTCTCTATTACATACTAGTTCTTTCTCATTAACTTGCCATCCTGTAGACAACCAGTCCCTAGTTATTTTTGTGCTGTTCATTGTGCACTAGACTACAATTTATAACTCACATTTTGATTACTTATTACACATTTCTGCTTACTTGAGTTTTTACCAGCTTCAAACTACTTTTTGTAAGTGAAAATTAAGTTGAAAACTCCAGTTATAAAATTAAAACTTAAGTTCCACATTTTTTCACAAATTATTTTAAATAGTTTAAAATGTATTTTTGTGAATCTGTTAGGAAAGTTAAAATAATTTATTGCTACATGCAAAGGTTACTAACACTGAAGTCCACAGAGCTTCATCCATTTCCCATTAGTACACAAAGAGTGTTAAAGCTCTGAAAATTATGGACACACGCCAACATTAAGTTTGGGAAAGATTGGCTTGGGAGAGAAAAGCAAATAAGAAGAATAGGAATATTCCAGAGTTAAAATTTGAAATGGCCACTTCCCTGTTTGCATTGTCTTTACAAATACTCCAAACAGTTACAGACTTTTCTTAAGAATGCAATGAATGTTATCATGAAAAATTGTGAATAACTGTTAGTTGATTAATAGAGTGGTAAAGGGATGCTTTCAAATGATCAATAAAAGAGTGTTTAAGAGTTTTCAAGAATAGAGACCTTCAAATATTGGCTTTGGAATCCAGACCAGGATGGTGACATCATGGATACTAGGAAGTTACAAAAAATAAAGAGTTCTCAGACTTACTATAAAACATTTTAATTAAGGAAGTCTCAGGTGGGCCCCATGGATCTATAATTTAAAAATGTATCCAGGTTACTCTGATCTTTAGAATACTAACCTTGAGAGATGTTAAAACTTTTTTAAAACCATATGGTTGTGCAGATACTTTGCATAATTTTTTCTTAACTTATTTCACCATAAACTTCCTTCTCCAAGCATCTTAAACAATTGTTATTTTATGGGGCACCTGGGTGGCTCAGTCGTTAAGCGTCTGCCTTCGGCTCAGGTCATGATCCCAGGGTCCTGGGATCAAGTCCTATATCGGGCTCCCTGCTTGGCAGGAAGCCGGCTTCTCCCTCTCCCACTCTCCCTGCTTGTGTTCCCTCTCTCGCTGTCTCTCTCTCTCTGTTAAAAAATAAACAAAAAATCTTTAAAAAAAAAAGAATTGTTATTTTATGGATACATTTTGAGAAATGCTTTTCATGGAATTAAAACCATTTGCTGTGGCTATGGAGATTTGGTGGAAAATTGGGTAGTTATAAACAGGTTGTTTTTTTTTTTAATTTTATTATGTTATGTTAGTCACCATACAATACATCATTAGTTTTTGATGTAGTGATCCACGATCCATTGTTTTCGTATAACACCCAGTGCTCCATGCAGTACGTGCCCTCCTTAATACCCATCACCAGGCTAACCAATCCCCCCTCCCCCCTAAAACTCTGTTTGTTTCTCAGGTCCATAGTCTCTCATGGTTCATCTCTCCCTCCAAACCCCCCCCCATTTTTCCCTTCCTTCTCCTAATGTCCTCCATGCTATTCCTTATGTTCCACAAATAAGTGAAACCATATGATAATTGACTTTTCTCTGCTTGACTTATTTCACTTAGCAGAATCTCTTCCAGTCCCATCCATGTTGATGTAAAAGTTGAGTATTCATCTTTTCTGATGGCTGAGTAATATTCCATTGTATATATGGACCACATCTTCTTTATCCATTCATCTGTTGAAGGGCATCTCAGCTCTTTCCACAGTTTGGCTATTGCAGACATTGCTGCTATGAACATTGGGGTGCATATGGCCCTTCTTTTCACTACATCTGTGTCTTTGGGATAAATACCCAGGAGTGCAATTGCTGGGTCATAGGGTAGCTCTATTTTTAAATTTTTGAGGAACCTCCACACTGTTTTCCAAAGTGGCTGTACCAACTTGCATTCCCACCAACAGTGTAAGAGGTTCCCCTTTCTCCACAACCTCTCCTACATTTGTTGTTTCTTTCCCTGTCCATTTTTGCCATTCTAACTGGTGTAAGGTGGTATCTCAATGTGGTTTTGATTTGGATTTCCCTGATGGCTAATGATGATGAACATTTTTTCATGTGTCTGTTAGCCATTTGTATGTCTTCTTCAGAGAAGTGTTTTTTCATCTCTTCTGCCCACTTTTTGACTTGATTATTTGTTTTTTTGGGTGTTGAGTTTGAGAAGTTCTTTATAGATTTTGGATACCAGCCCTTTATCTGTAGTGTCATTTGCAAATATCTTTTCCCATTCTGTGGGTTGCCTCTTTGTTTTGTTGACTGTTTCCTTTGTTGTGCAGAAGCTTTTTATCTTGATGAAGTCCCAAAAGTTCATTTTTGCTTTTGTTTCACTAGCTTTTGGAGATGTATCTTGAAAGAAGTTGCTGTGGCCGATGTCAAAGAGGTTACTGCCTATGTTCTCCTCTAGGATTTTGATGGATTCCTGTCTCACATTGAGGTCTTTCATCCACTTTGAGTTTATCTTTGTGAGTGGTGTTAGAGAATGGTCAAGTTTCATTCTTCTGCATGTGGCTGTCCAATTTTCCCAGCACCATTTATTGAAGAGACTGTCGTTTTTCCATTGCATGTTTTTTCCTGCTTTGTCAAAGATTATTTGACCATAGAGTTGAGGGTCCATATGTGGGTTCTCTATTCTGTTCCATTGGTCTGTATGTCTGTTTTTGTGCCAGTACCATGCTGTCTTGGTGATCACAGCTTTGTAATAGGGCTTGAAATCGGGCAACGTGATGCCCCCAGCTTTGTTTTTCTTTTTCAACATTTCCTTGGCGATTCGGGGTCTTTTCTGATTCCATACAAATTTTAGGATTGTTTGTTCCAGCACTTTGAAAAATGTCATTGGGATTTTGATCGGGATGGCATTGAAGGTATAGATTGCTCTGGGTAGCATAGACATTTTAACAATGTTTATTCTTCCGATCCATGAGCATGGAATATTTTTCCATCTTTTTGTGTCTTCTTCAATTTCTTTCATGAGTATTTTGTCAGTCCTAGAGTATAGATCCTTTACCTCTTTGGTTAGGTTTATTCCGAGGTATCTTATGGTTTTTGGTGCTATTGTAAATGGAATCATTTCTCTAATAAACAGGTTTAAATATAATAGAGATTTGGGAGTGCATGTATGGATACTATTCTCAACATAGTCTAAGGAAAAGAGACCCAGGCAGAACATGAGCAATTAGAGAGAATGTGAAATCAAATAAAGACCAGAATGTGATGTTGTCTGTGAGGCTGACAAAATTACAATCTGGGCTTAAAACTAGAATTGGTCATCCCTTCTTAGAAGCAATCTCAAGAGACAATCAATTGAAAGATCCCTCACCTTTGTAATAGGCTCTGTTGGGATGAGTGGGAATCTGTCCCTGTCTCCAGGGGTAATTGAATCCCAAGTGCAAAGAACAGTATTGTCAAAGCACTGTTGGTATCAAAAAGGAAGGAGCGTCAGTCATTGCCACTTTGTTTACAAAGTGCTTCAACTAAGACCCAATGTCCAATAACATAAAAATTGCTAAAACTTTTGTGAAGATAATATTACCATGAGGAAGTAAGGAGAGGACATTGTAGAGCTACATGCTAGAAATAGAGTAGTGGTCAAGTTGTTCCAGGAGCTTTCTGAATGAGATGGTCCTTGTTTTCCCTTCCTTTTTCTTTCCTTTGCTTTATTCCTCCTCTCCTCTTCTCTCTTGTCCCTTATTTTCTTTCCCTTTTTACCCCTTTTAGGTCTTCCTTATGTGCCAGGAATATCTCTGGAGTGACCAGGAGAAAATCCATAGGTTGCTCCCTAAAGGAAAGAATTCCTTGACAATGTCTAACTCCTTCTGCTGTGATTGTTTATTCTCTAAACACTGCTGACCTGATATTTGTTCTTCCAGCTGAGACTTCCACTATGCAGACTTCCTCTGCATTTTCAGAATATCTTCTGAAACCTCTGTCTTTCTATTTACAAATCTGAATTATGATTACAGTATACAAGTGTCCCACTAAGTAGATTTTTAATGCCTTTAAAACAGGGATTACATTCCTTCATATTGTATTCTCAATAGTGTTAGGTACATTATATGTACTTAGAAATTATAATTGATCTGAACTTGGATAAATAAAATAACTAAAAGAGAGAATTTTGTGAAAACAGTTCATCCAGATTCTTAGACCAGTAATATTTGCCCACAATCAGTTGTCAATCACTTAGTGCATGCCTGATAATGGTTTACTGGGTGGATATACCAGTGTTTTTTAGAGTCTCAGGCTACTGAATAAGGAGATGACCTCCTAGAGTGTTAGCAGCCTTAAGAGTAACCTAATTCAGGTCAAAAGTAAATTCCACAGAACAAGACTGGTTGAAAAGCAAGATGGCAATGAAAGGGTATATATATCTATCTATCTATCTATATATATAGTTTAAAACCATGAATTAGGGAGTCGAGACCAGAGGCCAAACTCGGTATCTGACAAGATGGCCGGGCTGCCCCGCAGGATTATCAGGGAAACCCAGCGTTTGCTGACAGAACCAGTTCCTGGCATTAAAGCAGAACCAGATGAGAACAACACCCGTTATTTTCATGTGGTCATTGCTGGCCCCCAGGATTCTCCCTTTGAGGGAGGGACTTTTAAGCTTGAACTATTCCTACCAGAAGAATACCTGATGGCAGCCCCTAAAGTATATTTCATGACCAAAATTTATCATCCTAATATAGACAAGTTGGGAAGAATATGTTTAGATATTTTGAAAGATAAGTGGTCCCCAGCACTGCAGATCTGCATAGTTCTGCTATCGATCCAGGCTTTGTTAAGTGCTCCCAATCCAGATGATACATTAGCAAATGATGACGAATGAAGCCCAAGCCATAGAAACAGCTAGAGCATGGACTAGGTTATATGCCATGAATAATATTTAAAATCGATCTGATCATCAAGTGTGCATCACTTTTCCTGTTCTGCCAAGACCTCTTCCTTTTTTGTTTGCATTTAATGGACACAGTCTTAGAAACATTACAGAATAAAAGCCCAGACATCTTCAGTCCTTTGGTGATTAAATGCACATTAGTAAATCTATGTCTTGTCCTGATTCACTGTCGTAAAGCATGAGCAGAGGCTAGAAGTACCATCTGGATTTTTGTGAAACATTTAAAAGCAGTGGCCCTTCTCTGCTTTTATTCATTTCCCCCATCATGGTTTGAGTATAAAGCACTGTGAATGAAGGTAGTTGTCAGGGTTAGCTGCAGGGGTGTGGGTGTTTTTCTTTATTACATTTTTTGAGGGGGAGAGGTAGTTTTATTTTAATTTTATGGGCTCCTTTCCCCCTTTTTATGGTGATCTAATTGCATTGGTTAAAAGCAGCTAACCAGTTCTTTAGAATATGCTCTCTAGCCAAGTCTAAATTTATTTAGATGCTGTAGATGGACAAGCTTGATTGTTTGAACCAAAATGGGAACATTAAACAAACATCACAGCCCTCACTAATAACATTGTGACTTTGCTGTCAAGCGTACAATCCTTCCTTCAAGGAAAAGCTTGTGACCATTTTGTATGGCTTGTCTGGAAACTTCTGTAAATCTTATGTTTTAGTAAAATATTTTTTGTTATCCTAAAATAAATAAATAAATAAATAAATAAATAAATAAATAAATAAATAAATAAATAAATAAAACCATGAATTATTCTACTCCGGGTTATTTAAATCCTCATTTGAGTGTATCTGCCTCTACGTTAGGACCTCATAACTAAACAAGATGTGGCCTAACCAGAAATCTAGAGGAAATCAACTGAGTCAATTTAATGCAATAAATATTTATTGGTTATCTATTATGTACAAGGAATATAGGTGAATGATTGAAAGACTAAGAATAAGGGAAAAGATAAAGAAACCTGGGTCACTTTACATGAAGCCAAATTGACCTCAGGGTTTGGGAACTGAGGTAACAGATTTCAGGTCCCTGACAAAATGTCATTTGTAAAACAAAACATGCACATTTCCACCAAGACAAGTAAAAAGGATATAAACGCAATGAGCATTTTTAGCAGGAAGGGTTTTAGCTTAGAATCAACCTTCCAAGAGTGCTTTACCAAATAGGGCTAGGATGGCTATTTCTTGGGAGATGCTTTTAAGGTTAAGGTAACTTCTTAGTTTCAATTTTTTTAATAAGTAAAAAGGTAAGATCCCTAGAGCTCCCTTCTGGCTATGTAGTTCCAGGATATTTTAGTTCCTTTTTATGCCTCTCCTCTAGTGACCTTAATTCCTTTTATCAATTTAAAGTTTAAACCATTTACAAGGAAAATGTATTTATTTACGAGGATGAGAAATTGCAAACTTTTCCAGGCAAATTTGTTTTAGAGAAAATTCCCTATTTTAAGTAACCTCATGAGTTTCTTAAGGGTAGACACAACCATTAAAAGATGCAGTTAACACGGGGTTTAACTTTGAAGGGGATGATATGAAATGCAAAACAGACCTCCCTTTTATAGTGTGTACAAGCATTGTCTTTCTTTAAAAAGAGACGATGGAGATGATGCATAAGCTTCAGAAGCAAAAATAGTTCAAATAAACTTCTCAAGTGTGACCAATGAACTCTGATTAAAACCTCTGACCAATTTTATACTTAGATATGCATTAGAGCATCTTAAACAGCCAAAACTGAGAATGGCTGTCAATGGCATGGCTTTGGTTCTTTCCCATTTCTGTTGAGGGTTTCTATTGCATTTGATATTCTCTGATGCAACCAATGTCCAGCTGCTTCTGGAAAATTTGCACATGCCATGCCAGCTAAATTTACATTCACAGACTCTTTCCTACCTCTGCCACACATGCTTCTGATGATGCCCCAAACCACACTGCACTCATGCTGTGTCTGATGATATTATGTACTTATCAATAGCTGTATTTGCAAGTTGTGGCCACCTAGTCTGTGGAGTGGACAAAGTAGCTCCCAGAGCAGTAGAAAGAGGAAAATTTGAGGAACCATTGCTATTTTCCATCAAGCAAGTTCAATAAACACAAGACAAGGCCATTCAATTGAATTTGAAAACTTTCCATGTAATATATTAGGTCCAAATTGTTAATTTTATCATAGTTCTATAATTTACACAGGTTTTTCCACATATTTCCAATATAATATATATAATTCAATATATTATATATATAATATATAATAAGTATAAATATATAATATGTATAAATATATAATATAGTCTAGTAATCCTCAAACAACCCAGTAAGTAAAATGGAGCAGGGTATCATTGCATTAAAACTTCTGGTCTTGGGGGGCGGAGCAAGATGGCGGAGGAGTAGGAGACCTGGATTTCGTCTCCTCTCAGGAATTCAGCTGGATAGGGATCAAACCATTCTGAACACCTACAAACTCAACAGGAGATCGAAGAAAAGAAGAGCAACAACTCTCTCATCAGAAAAGCGACCACTTTCTGGAAGGTAGGACGTGCGGAGAAGTGAATCCGAGGCGATATTCGGGAGGATAGACGGCGGGGGAGGGGCCTCTGTCGGCCGCTTCTGGCAAGTGATAGAACCACGGAGCACAAAATCGGAACTTTTAAAAGTCTGCTCCGCCGAGGGACATCACTCTGGTGGCTAAGCGGGGGGTGGAACCCTCATGGGACAGTGTGGTCTCAGGACCCTTGGGGTCACAGAAAGACCGGGGGTGCCTGAGTGCGGCAGAGCTCCCAGGTAACGGAGCAGGGAAGCCGGCTACAGAGGCGGAGCCCAGGTGCGGGCTCTCAGCTCGGGGTTGCCATAAACCGTGATCCGCGGCACAGTCGGGCCCCTGCTCCTCCAGCAGGGACCCAACAAGCGGCAGATCCGGGGAGACTCACCTTCCTCCCCCGGGAGGAGCCGCGCGGGAGTGCACCGCAGGGATCTGCTGGGTTTGGAGACTCCACCCGGGGTCAGGTGCCAGAGATAGAGATGCGCGGTCACAGGATGGGTGAGCACGGAGTGCGGCCGGAGACCGGGGTGACGGGAGTGACTGACGGCTTTTCTCTGGGGGCTCACTGAAAAGCGGGGCCCCGAGTTCTCGGCTCCTCTGGGGCGGAGATTGGGAGGCCGCCATTTTCACTCTCCGCCTCCAAAGCTGTACGGAAAGCTTGCAGGGAACAAAAGTCCCGGAGAGCAAACCCGAGCAGATTACTTAGCCGGGAGGGGGCAAGGGCGGGGCAATTCCGCCTCCGGCAAAGACATTTGGAAACCACGGCAACATGCCCCTCCCCAGAAGATCAGCGAGAACAGCCAGCCAAGACCAAGTTTACCGATCAATGAGAACGGCAGAACTCCAGCGCTAGGGGACTACTGCACATAGAATTCATGGCTTTTTTACCATGATTCTTTAGTCTTTCAAAGTTAATGTTTTTTTAACTGTCTTTTTTTCTTTTTTTTTCTTTTTGAATTTTTCTTTTTCCCTTTTTCAACCAACATCTTATCAATCCCTTTTTTTAAAAAAAACATTTTTATTTTTCATTTTTAGACTCATATTCTATCCCTTCATAGTAGTTACCTGTATTTTTGGCTTATATATATAAGTTGTTCTCTCTTTAAAATTTTGAGATAGTTTCTTCTAACAGATTAAAATATACCCTAAATCTCTAGTATATGGTGTTTTCTATTCCCCTGCCTGATCACATCCTCTCCCTTTTTTCTTCTTTTTTTAAATCCTCTTCTTTCTTTTTTCAAACAACTTCTTATCAATTCCTTTTA
>NC_058416.1:51152956-51154959 GCF_002201575.2 Neomonachus schauinslandi
CATCCCTTCATCATATCAACCCTTATTTTTGTACATATATAAGTTTTTCTTTCTTTAAAATTTTGGGAGGCACTTTCTTCTAAAAGACCAAAATACACCCCAAATCTAGTGTGTGGCACTGATCTATATACCAGCCTGATCATATTTGATCACATTCTGGTTTTGTTGTTGTTGTTGTTGTTGTTGCTTTGTTTTGTTTATTTTTGTTTTTATCTTTATCCTTTTCTTTTTTTCTTTTTCTTTTTTCTCTCTTTCCCTTTCTTTTCCCACTGCTTCAGGTCTTTTCTGATTTGTTTAGAGTATATTTTCTGGGGACGTTGTTACTCTGCTAGCATTTTGTTCTCTCATTAATCTATTCTCCTCTGCACAAAATGACAAGATGGAAAAAATCACCTCAACAAAAAGAACAAGAGGTAGTACCGACTGCCAGGGACCTACTCAATAAGGACATTAGTACGATGTCAGATCTAGAATTCAGAATCATCACTTTAAAGATACTAGCTGGGCTTGAAAAAAATATGTAAGTTATTAGAGAAACCCTTTCTGGAGAAGTAAAAGAACTAAAATCCAACCAAGTAGAAATCAAAAAGGCTATTAATGAGGTGCAATCAAAAATGGGGGTGCTAACTGCTAGAATAAATGAGGCAGAAGAGAGAATCAGTAATATAGAAGATGAAATGATGGAAAATAAACAAGCGGAGAAAAAGAGAGATAAACAACTACTGGATCACGAGGGCAGAATTCGAGAGATAAGCGATACCATAAGACAAAACAACATTAGAATAATTGGGATCCCAGAAGAAGAAGAAAGAGAGAGAGGGGCAGAAGGTATAATGGAGCAAATTATAGCAGAGAACTTCCCTAATTTGGGAAAGGAAACAGGCATGAAAATCCAGGAAACACAGAGAACCCCTCTCAAAATCAATAAAAATAGGTCAACACCCCGACACCTAATAGTAAAACTTACAAGTCTCATAGACAAAGAGAAAATCCTGAAAGCAGCTCGGGAGAATAGATCTGTAACCTACAAGGGTAGAAACACTAGATTGGCAACAGACCTATCCACAGAGACCTGGCAGGCCAGAAAGGACTGGCAGGATCTATTCAGAGCACTAAATGAGAAAAATATGCAGCCAAGAATACTCTATCCACCTAGGCTGTCTTTGAAAATTGAAGGAGAGATAAAAAGCTTCCAGGACAAACAAAAACTAAAGGAATTTGCAAACACAAAACCAGCCCTACAGGAAATCTTGAAAGGGGTCCTCTAAGCAAAGAGAGACCCTAAAAGCAAGATAGACCAGAAAGGAACACAGACAATATACGGTAACAGTCACCTTACAGGCAATACAATGGCACTAAATTCCTATCTTTCAATAGTTACCCTGAATGTAAATGGGCTCAATGCCCCAATCAAAAGACACAGGCTATCAGACTGGATTAAAAAACAAGACCTATCGATATGCTGTCTGCAAGAGACTCATTTTAGAACCAAAGACACCCCCAGATTGAAAGTGAGGGGGTGGAAAGCCATTTACCATGCTAATGGACACCAAAAGAAAGCTGGGGTGGCAATCCTTATATCAGACAAATTAGATTTAAACCAAAGACTGTAATAAGAGATGAGGAAGGACACTATATCCTACTTAAAGGATCTATCCAACATGAAGATCTAACAATTGTAAATATCTATGCCCCTAACATGGGAGCAGCCAATTATATAAGGCAATTAATAACAAAAGCAAAGAAACACATTGACAACAATACAATAATAGTGGAGAACTTTAACACCCCCCTCACTGAAATGGACAGATCGTCTAAGCAAAAGATCAACAAGGAAATAAAGACTTTAAATGACACACTGGACCAAATGGACTTTACAGACATATTCAGAACATTCCACCCCAAAGCAACGGAATACACATTCTCCTCTAGTGCCCATGGAACATTCTCCAGAATATCACATCCTAGGTCATAAATCAGGTCTCAACTGGTACCCAAAGATT
>NC_058416.1:51154969-51303041 GCF_002201575.2 Neomonachus schauinslandi
AGCTTTTGCAAAGCAAAGGAAACAGTCAACAAAACCAAAAGACAACCAACAGAATGGGAGAAGATATTTGCAAATGACATGTCAGATAAAGGGCTAGTATCCAAAATGTCTAAAGAACTCATCAAACTCAACACCCAAAGAACAAAGAATCCAATCAAGAAATGGGCAGAAGACATGAACAGACATTTTTCCAAAGAAGACATCCAAATGGCCAGGAGACACATGAAAAAGTGCTCAACATCACTTGGCATCAGGGAAATCCAAATCCAAACCTCAATGAGATACCACCTCACACCAGTCAGAATGGCTAAAATTAACAAGTCAGGAAACGACAGATGTTGGCGGGGATGCGGAGAAAGGGGAACCCTCCTACACTGTTGGTGGGAATGCAAGCTGGTGCAGCCACTCTGGAAAACAGTCTGGATGTTCCTCAAAAAGTTGAAAATAGAGCTACCATATGATCCAGCAATTGCACTACTGGGTATTTACCCCAAAGATACAAAAGTAGGGATCCGAAAGGGTACGTGCACCCCAATGTTTATAGCAACAGTGTCCACAATAGCCAAACTGTGGAAAGAGCCAAGATGTCCATCGACAGATGAATGGATAAAGAAGATGTGGTATATATACACAATGGAATATTATGCAGCCATCAAAAGGAATGAGATCTTGCCATTTGCAACGACGTGGATGGAACTGGAGGGTATTATGTTGAGTGAAATAAGTCAAACAGAGAAAGACATGTATCATATGATCTCACTGATATGAGGAATTCTTAATTGCAGGAAACAAACTGAGGGTTGCTGGAGTGGAGTTGGGGTAGGAGGGATGGGGTGACTGGGTGATAGACACTGGGGAGGGTATGTGCTCTGGTAAGCACTGTGAATTGTGCAAGACTGTTGAATCTCAGATCTGTACCTCTGAAACAAATAATGCAATATATGTTAAGAAAAAAAAAAAGAAGAAGAAGAAGGTAGCGGGGGGGGGAGAATGAAGCGGGGGAAATCGGAGGGGTAGACGAACCATGAAGAGATGATGGATTCTGAAAAACAAACTGAGGGTTCTAGAGTGGAGGGGAGGGGGAGGATGGGTTAGCCTGGTGGTTGGTGTCGAGGAGGGCACATTCTTCATGGAGCACTGGGTGTTATGCACAAACAATGAATCATGGAACACTTCATCTAAAACTAATGATGTAAGGTATGGGGATTAACATAAGAATAAAAAAAGTGAAAAAAATTATAATAATAATAGAAACACAAATAACCCAATTTCTAAAAATGGCTAAAGGATCTGAATAGGCATTTATCCAAGGAAGATATATAAATGGTCAAAAAGCACCATTAGACATCAGAAAAAATGCAAATTAAACCAAAATGAAATACTACTTCACACTTATAATGGCTACAATAAAAAAGCCAAATAATAATAAGTGTTAGAGAAGATATGGGGAAACTGCAATCTTCATGTACTGCTGGTGGAAATATAAAATGCCGCAGTTGCTTTGGTGCACAGTCTAGTAGTTTCTCAAGTGATTAGTTATAAGTTACCATATTATTCACCAATTCCACTCCTAGGTATACACTCAAGATAAAAGAAAACATGTTCACACAAAAACTTGTACATAAATGTTTATAGCAGTATTATTCATAATAGCCAAAAGGTGGAAAGAACTCAAATGTCCTTCAGATGATGAATGGATAAACAAAAGGTGGTATATCCATATAGCAAGATGTTATTCAGCCATAAAAATGAATGAAGTTTTGATACATGCCAAAACATGAATGAACTTTGAAATACTGCTAAATGAAATAAGCTAGTCACAAAAGACCCATATTATATGATTCCTTTCATTATAAAGGTCCATAATAAGGAAATCCATTCAGACAGAAAGTAGATGAGTGGTTGCTGAGGGCTAGAAGGTAGTAATAAGGTAAGGGAAAAGAAGGTGATAGCTAAGGAGTATGGGATTTCTTTTTAAGGTAGTGAAATATTCTAAAATTGACTGTGATAAAGGTTGCACATATCTATAAATATACTAAAAACCACTGAAATGTATACTTTAAATAGATGAAATCCATGGTATATAAATTATATCTCAACAAAGCTTTTAAAAAAATATAACCTCAAATTATACAAAGGAAATTTTGATTGATTTGCAGAATAATTGTGAAAGATTTCAACATGTCTCCTACAATTTTATATTGTTATAGGGTTAAATATTGTATTTAAATATGTAGATGTAAGAAACAAAAAATCTCATACCCAACTATTAGAGAATAAAGTTTCTTTTCAGACTTAAATGAAGCATTTAGAAAAATTGAACTGTTTAATGTGATTAAGTAAATCTCAAATTTTTCAAAGAATCATGCATACTGTTATTTTGAATTCATGCAATTAAGTTAAAACTCAATAACAAAAAGATAAATTAAAAAAATTATTGGACTTTACAAACATAATTCTAAGTAAACCTATCAGTTAAATAAGAATTCAAAATGAAAGTTAAAAACATTATTAGAATGAAAGATTATTAAATAATAAATTTCTGAAATTCTGGAAGTAAAAGTACTACATCAAGAAATATTTATATCCTTAATTGCTATATTAGAAAAGGGACTCAAAAGGAATTGTGTCCATTTTAAAGACTTTGAAAAAGAATAAAGCAAACACAAAGAAAGTAGAAGCAAAACATAAACATAGTAGAAACAATGCACTAGAAAACAAAAGCCCAATAAAGAGGATCAAAAAAGCAACAAGTTTGTTATTTGAATAAACTTGTAAAATTGATAAACTGGCAATCTGAACAAGATTCAGATGTTACAAGTATACGATATGAAGTATGAACAAAGAGACACTAGAAATGCATCAGAAATTAAAAATATAAAAGGATGCATTAAACAACATTGAGTCATTAATGAAAATATTAACATAATGGTCAAAGTTCTAGAAAAGTAAAATTTACCAAAACAGATTTAAGAATAAGTACAAAGTCTTCACATCCCTGTAACAATTAAAGAACTTGAATGTGCTGTTTAAAATAATTCTAAAAAGAATACATTAAGCCTAAAAGATTTTTTTTTAAAGATTTATTTATTTATTTATTTGCGAGAGAGAGAATGAGAGACAGAGTACATGAGAGGGGGGAGGGTCAGAGGGAGAAGCAGACTCCCCGCCGAGCAGGGAGCCCGATGCGGGACTCGATCCAGGGACTCCAGGATCATGACCTGAGCCGAAGGCAGTCGCGTAACCAACTGAGCCACCCAGGCGCCCCAAGCCTAAAAGATTTTTAAAGTGACTGCTAACAAATTTTCAAGGACAAGACCATTGTAAACTTATATAAACTTTTCCAGAGATAAAAAAGAACAGCATCCAATTCACTATACAAAGCCAATCTCACTTAAGAAAAACAATAAAAAATTCCCTTAAAATAATAAAATAATAAATCCAGCTATATATAAAAAGGATTAATAACCAAATTATTTTAGTCCAGGCATTCAAGAATGTAATAACTTTAGAAATACTCATTTCCCCATTTTATGATTAAAAAAGAAAAAAACCTTATGATCATTCCAATCAACTGGAGAGAGAGATGGAGTCAAGGGAATGTTTGAATGTTGGTGGGAATGATCCAGTGGAGAGGGGTGAAAAAACATGAGGGGGGGAAAGGAAGTAGAGAATTTCTGGAACACAGTCCTTAGGCAGATGTGACAGAATGAGACCTAACAGACAAGTGGAAGACTTGGCTTTGGATAGATATCCCTGCTAAAATGAAGGAAAGGAAATACAGATGCCAATGTGGAGGTGGGAGCGTGTATTACTTTTCTGATTGCTTCATTTTTCTTCATAAGGAAGTGTCTGTGTGTGTGTATATGCTGTTTATTAGAAAGCTACATTTGCTAATAAAACAAGACCATTTTCAGACAATCTGGGTATGAGTGACTACTAAGGACTATCCTCAAAAAAGGTTGATTCTTTTTTTTTTTTAAGATTTTATTTATTTATTTGAGACAGAGAGAGTGAGAGACAGAGAGCATGAGAGGGAGGAGGGTCAGAGGGAGAAGCAGACTCCCTGCCGAGCAGGGAGCCCGATGCGGGACTCGATCCAGGGACTCCAGGATCATGACCTGAGCCGAAGGCAGTCGCTTAACCGACTGAGCCACCCAGGCGCCCGAAAAAAGGTTGATTCTTGAATATACAATGCTGACTTTAGTTGGGTAGTTAGACTTGTTTCTAAGGGCGCTTTGTCATCTTTATCACGGAGAAAGTTTCATGCCTTCTTTTTAAAGCTCAGTGTAGCATGTGACTACATGCTATAGGGGTTAAAAGCAAAGACTGAAATCAGGCATTTGATTCCTACAGCCTGCAACTCACTGGCTGTGAAATTTTTGGAATGATGGTGGGGTCCAATCACTTCAGATCTCTCATTTTAAAAGTACCTATTCCATTGGGCTGCTGAGACTATTAGATAAAGTATATATAAACACTCCATTAGACAGGGTTCTGGAAAATGGAAGCTACACTACATATCCCAGGTATAAAGAGTTTAGTATATATAATTAGGGTTTAATGACTTGTGGAAATGCTGGGGAAGTAAAGATCAGAAAGGTTGCTTCTGAAATTTGCAAAGTTGATACCAAAGATCTCAGTTGTAAGCCCCAAACGAGATGGTTCACTCCATTTCACCAGGAAGCTGCTGCAATTCTTGAAACTCTGAGATGTCACCAACTGTCTCAGTCTTCAGTGGCCTAGTGGGTGAGAAGATGCTGTGGCTCTTTTGTCTGCCCAGGCATCTGGCTGCACCTGCGTCCCAAGATTAATGGCTTCTTCACTTTCACTTCACAAATCTCTTGAGTTCCTCTCCCTGGATAACTCTAAGCCAAAATCATGCAGGGAAGGAGATTCTGGGAACATAATTCACAGTCTTAGAAAGGAGTGGTAGCCCAACACTTAACTTAACATGGTGCTGGATACAAAAGAAATTGCTGAATAAATGGTAGCTGCTCTTGCCACCTACCACAAGACAAATCCCCATGTAATGTCTATTTCACAGCTTCACTGTACACTCAATTTTAATTAGTGAAATTAGGAAAAAGTATTGCAACATATGGTCATGTCAGGTTTAAGATAGTTTAAGAGAGTTCTTTCAAGCCATTAACCTGTTTTGATGTGGCAGAGAAAATCATTGCAGATCATAGTTACTATATGACAATCGACTGCACACATTAAAGATGCGATTCTTGAAGTGTTTAATGTGCATCCTGTGTAAAAGCACTGCATTATACAACCTGAGGAATACAAAAATAAATCTAAAACATAGTCCTTGCCATTGAGAAACTTGCAGACTTACCAGAGAACCAATGGCTGAGTGATAGGAACAAATAATTCAATAGCTAATTTCCCTTGGTATTCCAGTATAAATCTACTCATTCTCATTTCCCCCCTGACTTCTCTTAATTTACTTGTATTTTTAATTGGGAGCTCTTTTAGTCAGGGCATAAAGTGTCAAACATGCTTAGATGAATTCACATATGGGAAGTAAGCATTCCTGCCATATTGCCATCAGAACTAGAATGTTCCAGGCATGCCTGGGTGGCTCAGTCATTAAGCGTCTGCCTTCAGCTGGGGTCACGATCCCAGGGTCCTGGGATTGAGCGCCACATTGGGCTCCCTGCTCAGCGGGAAGCCTGCTTCTCCCTCTCCCACTCCCCCTGCTTGTGTTCCCTCTCTCGCTGTGTCTCTCTCTGTCAAATATATAAGTCTAAAAAAAAGAAAAAAGAACTAGAATGTTCCATAAACCTTCTATTTAAATAAAGAGAACATCTTCTCCCTAAACCATCTCTAACAGTTATATAAACTTTTGGTTTCTTTTTCTAGACTATTGAGGTTTGCTAAACAAATTCATATTCACTTAAATATGAATTTTCCAGTCTGAGTGTTTTTATTTTTTCAGGCATTTGTTCTCTCAGCTGAAATGACTTTCCCTCTTTTGTCAGCCTGGCAGGACCCTGTCAATCTTTCAAGACTTATCTTGAGCATTGTCGCTTGTAAAGAAACCTATCTCATCTCTCCAGCCAGAATTGTATGCTTCCTTTACTGTGTTTCCCTACCATCAGAGTATATTTCTATCACGCTGTGTTATAATTATGTATATTTCATACTCTATTATCGCTGCTTAAATCCACATCTCCTCCACTGCACACTGATTTCCTTAATCTGTGGATGGTGTCTGGTTCATCTTTGTGTCCAGTACTTACTTCATTACAGGTTCTTGGATTAGTTTCCTATTGCTATAGCAAAAAATTACCCCAACTTTGGTGGTTTAAAACAACACAAATTTATTCTCTCAGTTCTGAAGGTCAGAGATTTGAAATGGATCCAACTGGGCAAAAATTTAGTATCAGCAGGGCTGTATTCCTTCTGAGGGCTCCAGGGGAGAATTCATTTCCTTGTCTTTTCCAGTTTGTAGAGGCTGTCTCCATTCCTTCACTCCTGGCTCCTTCCCCATCTTCAAAACCAGCGTAATTTCTTCAAATACCCCTCTACGTCTTTTACTTATAAGGATCCTGATGGTTATATCAAGCCAGCATAATCTCCCAGATCAAGATCCTTAACTTAATCACATCTGCCAAGGCCATTTGCTATGTAAGGTAACATATTCCCGAGTTCTGAGGACTAGAACATAGACTACTTTAGGAGCCAAGAGGAGTATTGTTCTGCTCACTACAGTGTCCAAACAAAGTCTAATCAATGAGAGGCATCCACATACCTGAGCCATCCATTCCCTGAATAATGATTTCTTTGAACTCTCTGGACCACTTTCTCTGTACAATTTTTGTGGCATGGAGCACAGAAGTTTGTACGATTCTGGGTGTGAATGCTCTGTGTTTTTTTAGATACATTTCTATTATGTTTCCAGTAGAAACAGTACCATTTGACTCTCCAAAGGAATAAAGATATTATAAAGTTTAGATTTTTATTTTTTATGAAAGTATTAGGTTTTCTTAAGCCTCATTTTTTCACACAGCCCCTCTCCCATAGTGCAACATGGAAATACTTTAACAGACTTATAGAAAGAGGAAGAGTAAAGAGGTACTGTTAGTGTTTGATGACAAAAAAAAAAAAAGCCATTATTATCACTGAAATATGCTGAGATTTGCTGTCCTTTAGGTTTTAAAATTAACAAATGAAGAAGGAAATGTAATAATACAGTTTCCAGACTGCTTTGCCTTGTTTCTGCAACTTTTCTAATCTTTTGTCCTTTCATCTACTTTTCCCTCTTTTTTAATTATTTTTTGTTTTCTTTTTGGTCATATTTGACTTAAAATAACCCTACATGATGTTTCTTTGGATTCTCTTATCCTTTTTTAAAAATTTCACTTTTGGATTCTTGCTATTATTTATTCATTGTCTCTTTTAATCTCTGGAAGAATCCAAATAAAAAATTCCCTTATCACCTTTATTTAAAATAAATTTGAAATCACATTTTATTACAAAGACTTCCATGGACTTTATGTTGCTACTATCACTATTAATGCTGTCACTTAAAGTTCAAATTGTCAGCATCAATGTCAAAGTAAATATCAATAAAAAGATGTCATGTATTTGCATTCAAATCACCAGAGTAATCGTGACACGTTAGGATGTGAAAGAAAATCATTTGAATGCCATAGGATATGCAAGTCTCATTGGTATCAGTTTAAAACCAATTCAAATTTTAGAAGAAATTATTATTTAAAGTTCCTGAATTTATATGCAATTGCAAGAAAGCTTTGAAGTCATAGAAGGAAAACAGGGTAGAAAAGTAAACACTAAAAAAAAAAAAATAAGTAATTCATATGGCAGGTATTCGGTTGATCCTCAATCATTCTGGGAAACCCATTCAACCTTCCTAGCACTTCCCACTTGCAGGTCTGTGGTAAGGGTGACCAGATAATTTAGGGCACCAAACAAATATCACACCCACAGAAACCCAAGTACACAGCATAATGAATTACAAATCACTAATTTCGGTCACCAATAAAGTAAGAAACAAAATAAAAAGAATACCCTCTGTGGCCACTAATACTGAACATGACATTGGAAGCATTAGTCAACACAACTAAAAGAGAGTAAATAGGGGCATACACATTGACAAAGAAGAGGTAAAAATATTTCTATTTATAAAATATATGATTCTCTTTCAGGAAAATTTCAGACAATCTGTTGATATCTGCTAAAAATTTACCATCTCCTAAAGAATTGTTTTATAAGAGGCAAGTTGTATTTATCATAATAAATTATTATATTTTGCTTGAAAATGCTCACTGCTTATCTCCTTACAGTTTACCATGGCATGCAACTTTTGAACAAGAAAATATTATCCAGCCAGATTGATATATTTGAAATTTTAAATTTTGTAGTTTTTGAAAATCTATGATTCTAAATTTAGTTTTAAAACAGATATAGAGGGGTGCCTGAGTGGCTCAGGTCATGATCCCAGGGTCCTGGGATCAAGCCTGCATTGGGCTTCCTGCTCAGTGGGGAATCTGCTTCTCTCTCTACCTCTGCCTGCCACTCCCCCTGCTTATGCTCTCTCTCTCTCTCTGTCAAATAAATAAATAAAATCTTAAAAAAAAAACAAAAATAAATAAATAAAACAGATATAGAAGTGTCTGGATTTATATAAAAGTATATAGAGTTTTATATAAAAGTAATGAAAGGGAGGGCGCCTGGGTGGCTCAGTTGGTTAAGCGACTGCCTTCGGCTCAGGTCATGATCCTGGAGTCCCTGGATCGAGTCCCGCATCGGGCTCCCTGCTCGGCAGGGAGTCTGCTTCTCCCTCTGACCCTCCCCCCTCTCATGTGCTCTCTCTCATTCTCTCTCTCTCAAATAAATAAATAAAATCTTTAAAAAAAAAAAAGTAATGAAAGGGAAAATATTTTCTTCCAACTGAGGCTTCGACCAAGAAATTCATATGATGTGTCATATCTGTAGCTTCGTATAGACTACTTGAGAGAACCTTGTTAACTTGTCAGCTTCTTGTCTTAGATTCACACTAGCAGTATGGACTTCGAATTTATGCTCAGATGTATGTAGAAAGGAAATGGCATATAATATATTTACCATAGTTTTTTCCTGCCTATTATATTATATTATATTATATTATATTATATTATATTATATTATTATTATATTATATATTACATTACATTAATATTATATATGTATAAATTCAAAGCAGTTAAGAACAGAGACAGCAAATCAACACTGTGAGAACTAGGTAGAACTTAATGAATTGTTTTAAGAGTTCCTTCTAGGTGCCTGGGTGGCTCAGTCATTAGGCATCTGCCATCCGCTAGGGTCATGATCCCAGGGTCCTGGGATGGAGCCCCACATCAGGCTCCTTGCTCAGCAGGAAGCCTGCTTCTCCCTCTCCCACTCCCCCTGCTTGTGTTCGCTCTCTTGCTGTGTCTCTCTCAGTCAAATAAATAAAATCTTAAAAAAAAAAAAAGAGTTCCTTCTAATAAATTATTTGTAAATTCTTAAGAGGGACTGGGCGGCTCAGTTGGTTAAGCCTCCGGCTCTTGATTTCAGCTAAGGTTATGCTCTCAGGGTCGGGAGATCAGAGCCCCAAGTCAGGCTCTGTGCTCAGAGTGGAATCGGTTTGTCCCTCTCCCTCCCCCTGCTTGTGCACTCTCTCTCTCTCTCTCTCTCAAATAAATAAATAAAATCTTTATAAAAAATAAAATAAATTATTTGTAAACTCTTAAACTTTTCCTAAATATACAAATATTAAGGCTATCTTGTTATAAGACACATAACTAGCAAAATTCAGATGTAAATAAGTAGCTCTTTATTGGCTGTCTATCACAATGCAACACTATCTTTTAGATGTTTTCCTTAGTTGCTGGATTGAGCTAAAGGTACAAGAAAAATTGTGTCCACATACTTACTTAGCTACTAATACTATTGATAATTTATAACTGAACATGATTTTGAGTTATTATGACTTCTAAGAGAATCAAATGAGATAATAAACTGAAAAATCACAGATTCCCTTTTGTATTCAATTCTGGACTGGTCTGAGTATAAAGGATTTGTATAAAAATTAATTTAGCAATCATATAACCACTCTGTTCACATTTTCAATCTCTATTTTACTTTACTATCATTTAAAATAATCTTATTTACATAAGTTTTATTATATACCATAGCATAAATTAAAATTTTAAAAATTTGCTAGGGCATTAACAATTAAAATTACAGATATTTCCTTTACCTTATTGTACACAAATTGAAATATATTAGTGTCTTATATTTTTACAATATATCTCCTTATTTTTAATCTTAGAGACAGATCACTGTTATCAATTTAATTGCACACTTAAAATACCATAATAACAACCCAGAAATGATTTTTTTTTCTCCTCTATTTCCTAGCTTTTGATAATTCCCTCAATTACTAGCTTTAAAAACTTTCTGGAACCTGCCATGTAGTTTGATGTTGTAAAAATATAAAGGTTAATTTGCTCAATTGCTGAGACTTTAATTACAATCCATCAGTTATTTAGACTGTTTGACATTTCCTGTAAATTCTTCTAATTAGGAAACCCTTAGAGATTCCTATGAAAGGAGATGAAATCACCAAAATGTGTTGGCAGAGATACATATTTTTCCTCTTACTGAGTGAGCTCAAAACATCATAAACATTTGGAAAAACTTAAGAATTATAATTTTACAGTTAAAATGTTGAGGGATATGACCTCAAATGCTTTCTGAGTGTGTTGTGATTGCTTTATTGCCCCCCTTTTTTTGTAGAGAAAAAGAATGAGCTTGCATTGATATGGGGAAAAATTATGTTTCAAGAAGGAGAATTCATTTAAAAGTATGTTACAAGAGAGGACCCATAAATTATTAGACTGGAAAATCAGAAACTCAGAGTTCAGGAGGAAAAAAAATACCTTAGATTTGAAAGTAAGTTCTATTTAATTACATTTTATCTGTTTAATTTTTTACCAAGAGTGAAGTGTTTGCTTCAGCTTGTAACATATCTATGTAATGTCAAGAACAAAACAAAAATACAGATGGACAATCAGCCTACCTTTTAGTCTACTTCATGTGAAACATATGTAGACTTCCTCATAGACAATAACCATATTACCACAAAGTCTTGCCAAATCCCTAACTCCTCATACCAACTCTGCTGTATGTTTTCACATATCTAAGGTAATCTCTTCAACACCCTGGCACTGTAGAAAAAGTGCACTTTTAGTCATGGGTAAGATACAAACAATGGAATGTTAAAAAGATTCTTTTTTTAAAAAACGATTTTATTTGGGGCACCTGGCTGGCTCAGTCGTTAAGTGTCTGCCTTCAGCTCAGGTCATGATCCCAGGGTCCTGGGATCCAGCCCCGCATCAGGCTCCCTGCTCCGCAGGAAGTCTACTTCTCTCTCTCCTACTCCCACTGCTTGTGTTCCCTCTCTCGCTCTCTCTCTCTGTCAAATAAACAAATAAAATCTTTCCAAAAAAAAAAGATTTTATTTATTCAAATTTAAGAGAGAGACAGAGAGAGCACAAGCAGGGGGAGAGGCAGAGGGAGAAGGAGAAGCAGGCTCCCTGCTGAGCTGGGAGCCTGACATGGGGCTCCATCCCAGGTCCCTGAAATCATGACCTGACCTGAAGGCAGATGCTCAACCATCTGAGCCACCCAGGTGCCCCTGTTAAAAAAATTCTTAACTTGCTCCTGTTTTGCCTCTATTTCTGAATCATTTCCTTTGTGAATAAGAGAATAGACTTGAAGGCCTGATTTATTATGAACAAGACACTTTCCTGATTTATTATGAACAAGACAAATAACTAGGTTTTAACTACAAACCCAGTATCTGTTGCAAAGTTGAAAGAGAGAGATGGGGCGGTGCGGCGCTCACAGTCAGAACTGAGGCCAAGAAAGCAAAAGGGCCGGCTGCTCGAAGGACTGGGCAGCTTCATGCCTGGAATGGATGCAAAAAGCCAGTGCTTCCTGGCAAATCTAGGAAACAAGACATGGTTAGGTTTCTGAGCTTTTTCGTGGCCAAATATAACAACATTACTAAAAATTGTAACTAAAATGTATAAATCCCATTATGTTCCAGGCAGCAGGTTGAGCCCATAATCCTCACCCTAATCCAGAGCCTGTGGTGTATGCACTAGGGTTATCCTTATTTACACATGCAGAAAGTGAAACACAAGAAGTCTGAGAATATTGTCAAGGGCACATGGCAAGCTGGTATCTGAGCCTTATCTCCTGCTAACTACTTTCACCTGGGGAAAGTAATAGGCAGAGTTAAAATTAGATTATCAGGCCAGAGGCTAGAGTACAGAAATTCAAAACACTGAGCTAAGTTCACAGGCAGAAGGTCAAATTCATCATGTACCTGCTGTTCAAGGTAAAATGCATCAATAAGACCAGAGTTCCTATGTAGACACTCAAGTAAGAGTTTAAAGTTTTAGGTAGGCAGTCTCGAGTAAACATAAAAGAATGGAGTTTAGATTTTATTTATTTGCAAGAGAGAGTGAGAGAGAGAGAGAGCACGAGATGGGGAAGGGTCAGAGGGAGGAGCAGACTCCCCACTGAGCAGGGAGCCCCACTCGGGGCTCAATCTTGGGACTCTGGGATCATGATGTTAGTCGAAGGGAGACACAACCGAATGAGCCACCTGGGTGCCCCTGGATTGTATGGTAAGAGTAGGTTTAGTTTTGTAGGAAACCACCAAACTATCTTCGGAAGTGGCTGTACCATTTTACATTCCCACTAGCAATGAATGACAGTTCCTGTGGTTCCACATCATTACCAGGATTTGGTGTTGTCAGTGTTCTGGATTTTGGATTTTGGTGTGTGGTAGTGTCTCATTGTTTTAATTTACATTTCCCTCATAACTATGATGTGAAGCATGTTTTCATATGCTTATTTGCCATCTGTATATCTTTGGTGAGGTGTCTGTTTAGGTCTTTTTAAAAATTGATTTGTTTTCTTAATGTTGAGTATTGAGTTCTTTGTATATGTTGGAAAACAGTCCTTTTTTCCTAAGGTTTTATTTATTTGACAGAGAGAGTGAGAAAGCACAACCAGGGGGAGCAGCAGAGGGAGAGGGAGAAGCAGGCTCTCCACTGAGCAAGGAGCCCCATGAGGGACTCGATCCCAGGACCCTGGGGTCATGACCTTAGTCGAAGGCAGATGCTTAACTGACTGAACCACCCAGGCACCCCTGTGGATAAGTCCTTTATCAGATGTGTCTTCTGCAAATACTTTCTCCCAGTGTGTAGGTTGTCTTTTCATTCTCTTGACAGTGTCTTTCACAGAGCAAAAAAAAATTTAATTCTAGTGAAGTCCAGCTTATTAATTCTTTCTTTCATAGATTGTGCCTTTGGTGCTGTATCTAAAAAGTCATTGCCAAACCCAAGGATCATCCCAATTTTCTCCTATGTTATCTTACAGGAATCTTACAGTTTTGTGTTTTACATTTAGATTTGTAATTCATTTTGAATTTTTGTGAAGGGTGTAAGATCTGCTTCTAGATTCTTTTTTTTTTTTTTGCATGTGAATGTTCAGTTTTTCCAGCGCCCCCCCTTTTTTAAAAAAAAAAAGACCATCTTTCTTCCATTGTATTGCCTTTGTTCCTTTGTCAAAGATCAGTTGACTAGATCTGTGAGGGTCTCTCCAGGACTTGTATTCTGTTTCATTGATCTATTTACCTATTCTCACCAATACCAATCTTGATTACTATAGCTTTATCATAAGACTTGAAGTTAGATAATGTCAGTCCTCCAACTTTGTTCTTCTCCTTCAATATTGTGTTGGTTATTCTGGATCTTTAATTTCTCCATATAAACTTAAGAATCCATATGTAAATATCCCCAGGATAACTTGCTGGGATTTTGACTGGGATTGCACTGAATCTCTAGGTCAGGTTGGAAAGAACTGACATCTTGACAATTTTGAGTCTTCCTATATATTTAGATGAATATTTCTCCATTCACTTACTTTGATTTCTTTCATCATAGTCTTACAGTTTTCCTCATAATTTTGTACATATTTTGTTAGTTTTATACCTAAGTATTTCATTTTGAGGGGTGCTAATATAAATGGTACTGTATTTTAAATTTCAGTTCCCGTTGTTCAATACTGGTATGTAGGAAAACAATTTATTTTTATGTATTAACCTTATATCTTGCAACCCTGCTATAATTGCTTATTAGTTCCAGGAGGGTTTTTTGTGGTTTCTTTTATGTTTTTTGCTTTTTTTCCCCCAATTCTTTCAGATTTTCTTCATAGACAATGATGTAATCTGTGAATAAAGGCAGTTTCATTTTTCTTCCTGATCTATATACCTTGTATTTCTTTTTATTGTCCTAATGCATTAACTAGGATTCACTCTTATTTTAATTTGTAATTCTTTAATAACAAATGATATTAAGCATCTTTTCATATGCTTGTTTGTTATTTGTAAGTTTTTATTGTGAGGTATCTGTTCGGATCTGTTGTCTATCTTTTAATTTTATTTTATTTGAGAGAGAGAGAGAGTGAAAGAGAGAGCACAAGAGGGGGTAGGGTCAGAGGGAGAAGCAGACTCCCCACCGAGCAGGGAGCCTGATGCGGGACTCCATCCCGGGACTCCGGGATCATGACCCGAGTCGAAGGCAGCCGCCCAACAAACTGAGCCCACCCAGGCGCCCCCTGTTGTCTATCTTTTAATCAGTTCTTTTTTGGTGTGAAATTTTGGAGGTTTTAAACAACGTTTCTGCAAAGTTCAAAAATATTTTGATAAGTCTTTTATCAGATATGTGTTTGATGTGCTTGCAAATATTTTCTCCCAATTTGTTGTTTGTCTTTTCCTTCTTTTAGCAATGTCTTTTAAAGAGGATGATTTTAAATTTAATAAAGTTTAATCTATCATTTTTTTTCTTTCATGGATTTTGCTTTTGGTGTTGTATCTCAAATCTCATCACCAAAAACTAAGTCATGTAGATTTATTCTGTGTTATCATCTAGAAGTTTTATAGTTTTGCATTTTACTTTTATATATATAATTATCTTGAAGAACTTTTGTGAAATATGTAATTTCTTTATCTAGAATTTTCTTTTTGCATATGGATGTTAAAGTGTACTAGAACTACTTGTTGAAAAGACTGTCCTTTTTCTACTGATTTGGAATTTGTCCAGTTTTCTACAGAATTGTGTATTTGTCAAAGATCAGTTGACTGCATTTATGCAGTTGTATTTCTGGGCTCTCTATTTTGTTCCATTGAACTATTTGTCGAATATTTTACTAATACCATACTGCCTTGATTTCTCTAGTGTTATATTAAGTCTTGAGGTTGGCAGTTCTAGTCCTCCAATTTTGTTTTTTCTTCTTTAATATTGTATTGTCTAGTGTGGATCTTTTAACTTTTCATATAAACTTTAGAGTTGTTTTGTTGACATCCAAAAATAGTTTGCTGGGATTTTGATGGGATTACACTGAATCTATAGAACAATTTGAGAAGAAATAACATATTAATAATATTGAGTCTTTCAGTTCATGAACATGGAATATTCCCCCATTTATTTAGATCTTCTTTGATTTCTTCCATCAGTGTTTTAAAATTTTTTGCATACAGATCATATATGACGTGTTCCATTTATAGTTATGTATTTCATTTATCTTGGTGCTATTATTAATGGTATATTTTCATTTCAAATTTTAATTGGTCATTGTTAATGTATAGGAAAGAAATTAACTTTTGTATAGTTATCTTTTATGGTCTTTCCATATACTCACTTTTTAGTTTCAGGATTTTTTTTTTTTTTTCAAGATGTTTTACATAGACAAGTATGCCATTTGCAAAATAAAGACAGACTAATTTATTTCCAGTTTATATATCTTTATTTCTTTTTCTTGTCTTATTTCACTACATAGGGTATGATGTTGAATAGGAGTGGAGGAGAGGGCATCTTTGCCTTGTTCTCTATCTTAGGGGGAAAGCGTCCAGTTTCACTATTAAGTATGATTTTAGCTGTAGTTTTTTGTAGGTGTTCTTTATTAAATTGAAGATGTTGCCCCTTTGTTTCTAGTTTGCTGAGAATTTTTATCACAAGCACTGGATTTTGTCAAATGCTTTTTGGCACTAGTTGATATGATTGTATGATTTATCTTCTTTAGCCTATTAATGTGGTACATTGTTTTGATTGATTTTTCTTTTTTTTTTAAGATTTTATTTATTTATTTGAGAGAGAGAGACAGATAGTGACAGAGACAGTGAGAGCGAGCACGAGCAGGGAGGAGAGGGAGAAGCAGGCTCCCTGCTGAACAGGGAGCCTGGCAGGACATGGGGTTCGATCCCATAACCCTGGGATCATGACCTGAGCTGAAGGCAGATGCTTAACGGACTGAACCACCCAGATGCCCCTTTGATTGATTTTCAAATGTTGAACCAGCCTTGCATCCTTAGAATATGTTTCACTTTGTCATAATGTGTACTTTTTTTTATATTGTTGGATTCCATTCACTGCTATTTTGTTGCTAATTTTTATGTCTGTGTTTATGAGAGATATTAGTCTGTAGTTTTCCTCTCTTTGCTTTGTGTATTAGGGAAAGGATGAACTCATGAACTGAGTTCTATTTTCTGGAAAGGATTATAGAAAATTGTCATCATTTCTTACTTGAAAGTTTGCTACAATTCACCAACAATACTATTATTATTTCTTCCATGTCTTTAATTGATATAGTATATTCAGATTATCTACATTTCCTCATTTTAGTTTTGACAGTTTGTGTATTTCATGCAATTGGTTCATTTCATATAAGTTATCAATTGTGAACACAGAGTTGCTTTTAGTATTCCTTTTAATGTCCATGAGATCAGGAGTAATAACCTTTCTTTCATTTCTGATGAAGTAATTCATGTCTCTTCTCTTTCTTCAAAGAACTGTCTTGGGGTGCCTGGGTGGCTCAGATGGTTAAGCGTCTGCCTTCAGCTCAGGTCATGATCCCAGGGTCCTGGGATTGAGCCCCCTGTCAGACTCCTGGCTCAGAGGGGAGCCCGCTTTTCCCTCTCCCTCTGCCTCTCCCCCTGCTCATGCTCACTCTCTCTCTTTCTCTCTGTATCTCTGTGTCTCAAATGAATAAATAAAATCTTTAAAAAAAACCTGTCTTTTGGTTTCGTTGATTATGTCTATTGTTTTCTGTTTTTAATTTCATTCATTTCTGCTCCAATTTTTTATTCTTTATTTCTATTTGTTTTAGGGATATATTTTCCTATTTGTCTAGTTTCCTAAAGTGGATGCTTAGGTTATTAGTGTTAGGTCTCTTTTCTTTTCTAATATATGCATTTAGTACTATAACCTTTGCTCTAAGCACCATTTCACTCTATCTCCCAAATTTTTCTCAGTAGAATTTTCATATTTATTTAATTCAAAATATGTCTTAATACCCTTTGATACTTCTTTTTGAATCATGTGTTATTTAGAAATGTAAAATTGTAGGGGTGCCTGGGTGGCTCAGTCGTTAAGCGTCTGCCTTCAGCTCAGGTCATGATCCCGGAGTCCCGGGATCGAGTCCCACATCGGGCTCCCTGCTTGGTGGGAAGCCTGCTTCTCCCTCTCCCACTCCCCCTGCTTGTGTTCCTGCTCTCGCTCTCTCTCTCTGTCAAATAAATAATAAAATATTAAAAAAAAAAGAAATGTAAAATTGTATTGTTTAAACTCTATCTGGGGATTTTCCAGTTATTTTTCTGTTATCGATTTCTAGTTATTTCTTTCAATAACACACTATATAATTTCTATTTTTTAAATTTATAAAACTGCTTTATGCCCCAAAATGTAGTCTATCTTGGTAAATGCTCCATGTGAGATTGAGAAGAATGTGTATTTTTGCTATTAGATGAAGTAATCTATAAATGTCAACTGGATTCAGTAGATTGATAGTACATTCATTTAATCAAATCCTTACTGATTTTCTACCTGCTTGATTTATTAATTATTAAAAGTGGAATGTTTAGGTCTCCAGATATAATAGTGGATTTCTTTAATTCTTTTTTCAATTTTTTCAGTTTTTGTCTCAAGTATTTTGATGCTATGTTGTTAGGTACATGCACTTTTAAGATTTTTGTGTCTTCTGTAAGAATAGATTTATTGTCATTATGCCCTTTTTATAGCTGGTAATTTTCCTTGTTCTAATCTCTTTGAGATTAACATAGTCTATTTGATTATTGTTAACCTGATATATATTTTTACTTTTAACTTATCTTTATATTTGGTATGGGTTTCTTTATATTTGATATGGGTTTCTTGTAGACAACATGCAGTTTGATCTTTTGTTTTCTTAATTCACTTTGACAACCTGTGTCTTTTAATGACTGTATTTATACCATTCACATTTGAAGTGATACTGATATAATTGTAGTAATATCTACTCTGTTTGTAACTGTTTTATAGTCATTGCATTTGTCCTCTTGTTTTTCCTCCTCTTTTTCTGCCTTCTCTGATTTTAATTGAGCATTTTATGATTTTGTTTAATCTTCTCTCTTAGTGAGTAAATTATACATCTTGTTTAAAAAAAATACCTGCCCTAGAGTTTACAACGTACATTTTTAAAGACCTCCTTCCAATAACACTATTATATTTTACATGTAGGATAGGTATCTTAGACTATTCCTAATTCCTCCCTCACACCCCTTATATTTACTGTTACTCATTTCACTTATCAATATGAAATAATCTTTGTCTCTTTACACTGTTTTTTCTTGCCTTTTGTCATGCTGTGTAATTTTTTTGTCTAAAGCTGGACATGTTGTATTGGGTAATAGAAACTACTGAAGTTAATAGACCTTTAGTGTGAGAAATTATGCTCTGCCTAGCAGCTGTGTTGTGCTTAATGCTTGCTGTAACTGTAGGTGCCAGAGGCTTCAGATTCTTCTTGTGCACTTGTGTTTGTTCCCGCTCTTGACTTTGGGCTTCCCTAAGTAGTCTTCCTCAGAGAGAGTCTGTGCCTTGCAACCATCAGCTGTAATTCACTGTTATTATGTTGGAGTCTTGTTGGTTTGGCAGAAAGGTGTAGGGAAAGAACATTCTACAATGTTCTGATGAAATCTCAGTCTTGTAGTGCTCCCGAGTCTCAGATATGAACCTCATAAATGTTTCTCGAGTTAAGTATAGCACTCCTCCAGTTCCTTCCCTTGTTGCAACATTCTCAATGTAATGTTTGACACTTTGAGCCCTGTTGACTAACTGCTATTTTTCTCCTTTAGATGAGAAAGAAAGATGAGGGGGCTGGTTTGGGAATAATGTCTTTTTCCAGTTGGGATAAAGCTCTGGAAAAGTCTTTTCCCTCTTGAGAGTAGGTGGAATTTGGAGAGGGCTCTTAGCATATTTTACAGTAATTGCTCTTCCCCTCCTGCCAGAGCTACAGGTGGATCTTTTTGGGATTCACCGTAAGAATCTCATGGGCTTCTTGGAGGTAAAGCTGATGAATTGTAGGATCCCTCTTAAGACTGTGGCCCTCCTCCCAGAGTTTCTTACTCTGATGCTCATCCATGCTCAGCGTCCAGCAGTTTCTAAAAATTACCATTTCAGTGTTCTTACAGTTTATGATGCTAGCAATTTCTGCTTCAGTTAAGCAGATCTTCTCTGTGTCTCCAGATTCACCTGTGTCTACAGATTTCCAGATGGCAATCTACCCTGCAACTTCAGTAATCTGATGGTTTCAAGAAAAGTTACTGATTTTCATTTTGTCCAGCTTTTTATTTTTTCTTGTAAAGACAGAAGATATGACTTCCAAGCTATTTACATATTGGAACTGAATCCAGAAGTCATTGAAAAGTCTTTTAAATATGTCTTTTCATCTCTTAATTTCTATTTTAGACCTCTAAAGAAATTCAAAATAAGCAGATAATATATTCCTTTCTTTTAAGAACTAACAATTTAGATAAAAAGATCTTGTATACATACATACATATAGGACATTTTGAAGTACATAATTAATTATACTTAATTTGTAGTTCCTCATCGGTCTGGAATATGAACTTTCTGGACAATTGATATTTCTGGAAAATCTTCCTTGTCTTAATTATAATTTATACTTCTCTTGATGATGACACAAAGTTGCTTACATATACATATATGTATAGTTATTTATGTATATAGATATACATATATTAGCCTAAGGTGCCCTGAGAAAAACCTCAAGTCTTGTTTCCCTTTATGTTGTCTCTCCAGATTATTCAGTATTCTCCATTCTATAATCTGAGTTCTTGGATTGGCTTTCATACTATTTAGTTTTCCTGTTCATTTCAGGTTTCAGTTGATACTTCATGCTACCTATTTGCTTCCACTAGGAGCAAGCCTGTGAAAACTATGTATAAAGTAAAGTACACTGCTTTCAATAGGTCCTGAAAGGTCACTCCATCAGCAACTTAATAAACTTTGAGATGTATATTTTGGCTATTTTTGAACACTTTTGCTAATTTTCATGTTCTCAGCTTTGTCCTAAATAAGTGCAATTTTCTAAGTATGAAATGTCTGGATAAATGGAGTGCTGCCATATTTCATATGAGGCACTGTGAGCTGCCTCAAGTCCTTGTGGGATAACCAAAATAACTCTGAAGATACAAAATAAGACCCTTACAATTGTGGTTAATATTCAAAGTCTGCTCATTAATTCTGTATAATTTGCTTCATTAAATTTGTGAGAATTTGAATCCTTATGCTATATATATTCACAGTCTGACTTTATGACTTTAATTAAAGAAAATAATTTAACATTGAGTCTTTGAAAGAAAACATTTTTCTCACTAATATGTTTAAAACTAATTTCCTATACTATCTTTTAAATATTAGTAATACAACAAAGGAACTGCCAACAAGCATATTTTTAAACACACACTGGGCTCTCAGTGATACTCATATTTCCTTTGATGAAAGAAAACAGGTATGATCCTCAACATCTTTCCGAGATGATGTAACAGGATACACATTTATTCCTCCAAATTTTATTTCTGTTGGCAATGGTTAATTTTTCTAATACTCTCCATTTCCCTCACTTAGTGATGTTTTGCTAATAGCATCACTAAAACCCAGTTGGACAGAGGTAATATTTGATACAAGTAGATGGATCCATATTAAATTGACTAGGAGCCAAGGGTATGCTTGAGGTCAATTGTTCCAACCAGGCTTTCATTAGGGTTTTGCATTCCAGGAAATACTTGCCTTCAACAAACAAACTGTGAAAGTCATCTGTAAGCCTGAGTTTTAGAATTTCCTGATAATAATAAAGATTCATTTTGGAATCATAGAGATAGCTTGTTCACTTGAAAGCAAGCTGGGATACATAAGGAATTGGGTATTAAAGGGCTACATGTGATCTCTTACTGCATCAGTACCTCCCATGACCTCCTGTAAGGAAAAGCATACTCTGCCAGAAAACTTTACACTCCTAGTACATAATGCTCTAAGAATTCTGTATTTAGTAATAGATGCACAGGTGTGATTTGAGGTTACTAAACAGTAAGAGACTGAGTCACCCAACATTATATTATATGACTCATAGTTGGAGAAAAAAATCACAATTCATTGAACTAAAAAAGTTATGTGCCTAATTTCTCCTGAGCCCATAATTTTAGAGCAATAATCAGGGATACTGCATACTTTTTAAGTACCCATAAGTTTATACTTCTGATTCCTTTGGAATGTAAATAGAGACTCCTTTTTTCCACTCTTCTTTAGCATCTACTGAAACTATATCAATGAGCTAACAACTGAAGTCCTTTTCATTAATAAAATAACAACCACTTTGTTAAATAAACACAAGGAAATTTTGAAATTATCTTGGAGTATATTTATCAAAGATCATTTGGTATTTATTAATTTAACTTATTTATATTTTATGTGTACTCAAGGTTTTATTTGGAGTTTATATTATGATTAAGAATTAATATTATGTTTTTAAAATGTCATTATATTGTTTTTGTACATTCAATGTATGTTTAAAAGGCTTTTGAATTTTGACCTCTATTACAATGAAAGCTTTTGAGTTTCTCATATCCTCTAGGATCCTCCTTCCCACCCCTCTTCCATCCCTGCCAACCAAACCTTCCAAATATCTGTTTGATTCTTTAAGTGGGGCCAAGAGGAATGAACGTGATCTATGAAATGATTCAGAGTCAATAAAGAAAACTGGGTACTGTCAAAGGGTACCCAGTACACCAGGTTCCAAGTTGCACTTGTGTCTCCAGTGAGAATGGAAATGGAGCATAGGAAATTTCAGACTTGTCACAATCAATCTTCTAATTGTTGGCAGATCCCTGTACTCTATGCATGAATGCCTGTCCAAACTAGCAACAGGATGTTTAATCCTATATTTGAGAATCACAGCAAGAAAAGCACCACCTTCTTTTACTCACTAGATGCTGTCCCTTTTATCTCTAATATTGAATCCAAACCTATTTCAAATGTGAGTTTTTAATTCAATGATTATGAAACTTATTCTTCAATTGCAGAATTTCTTATAAAATCTTCCTGTTAACCTCTAGAAATAAAAAGGGGGCAGATAATTGGTCAAATAAATTAGAAAATGCTTTGTACTTTTAAAAGATTTATAAATATTAACATGTTAAAGCTTTTTACCAGTCTTTCCCAAACTTTTTCCCCCAAAAAATATATACTGAAAAGCCAAGTAGCTATTCTTAAACAGAACACACATTTAGTAATAGCAGTCAAGCAAAAATTTCCCAAATTTCTTTCAGCACTGTAGACCCAAATGCTCCTTATTTTAAGGAATATCATTTGTTTTTTTTCCCTTAGCTTTATCTTAGTAAGAAATAATATTGTAAGTTTTACTAAAATTGAGGAAACATTAACCTCTGAGATTTTTTAAATGGCAGCCTAATCCCAATACACATATTTTAATTTCACATGTACATTTACCAGTTAAAGATCTTTTTTTTTTTTTTTGGTAATAAGAAAGTAGGCATTCTGAATGTATTCTGTAATTCATTATTATCAATATAAATTCTATTTGAAAATTATTTTGTGTCTGTATATATACTTGAGAAACGAGTATTAGAACTTTTAAATAAGACCATTTTAACCATTATCTTTAATTACTGATCTTACCTTAGCTGGCTCATTTGGTAAGAATAAAAAGGTCAGGTGCCAGTGGATGAAATTAATATCATAAAGCTTTCTTCCCCTCATTTATATAGAGATATACATTGACCTCCATCTGGCCTTCAGAGCAATGCACAGAGATTAACATTGTAATTAGGAAAGTGATGAAATATCTAACTTAGGAGTTGGACAATTACAGGAAAATAGCCTCATGTAACAAGCCCTTATGGTTTACCATTGTAAATTTGCTCACATACATATGTTTAACCCCTCAAGATGGGGGAGCCATTTCGATTACAGACCATTAAACAAAAGTAAACTTCTTCACAACTTAGATTCTGTTAATATTCCTGCACTTAAGCTACCAGTATTTTAAGGTGAGGTTTATTGAAATTTTGTTCAAAATTTCATACTTTTCTTTTTAGTAAATCACATACCAATTGATGTAAAAGCTTAAGTAGTGATTTGGACATGGAAATCCTTGCAAATCAATAGGAATATCATTTATTAGGGACTAGAATTGGATCGCCAACCACTGTTGTGTGGAAGGAAGGGGAGAAGACAAGACTGAAAATTATGGCCAACTACCTCAGTTAGCTGAATTTTTTGGGCTTGCATGTCCCATCCTTCTCTGTTCTTCCAGGAGTTTACCATGAACTGTGGTCACATACTTGGGAATGAACCCAAAATGGTATGAAGAAAACCTTGTCCCTGAATATGTCACCTGACTCACAGCTGGATCCAATAAAACCAATGCTAATAATTGTTAAAGTTCAGAGACTAATGCTATTTTTTTTCTAATTAAAAAGTACAGAATTATTTTAGATGAATGGTAAAAAAAGGGGGGCAAAGTATGCTGAGTGTGGAACGATGTCAATCTTCTGTTCCACTTCTATTCATACTCCCTAGGGTAACACTCTTAACTGTGTGTATTTTTACTTTTCTGATGGATAACACCATGATTCTAAAAAAAAAATGTTTCATTTTCAAATGTTCTACTTTAACCTCTAGCTATCTATTCACTTCTTTTTTTTTTTTAAAGATTTTATTTATTTATTTGACAGAGACAGAGATAGCGAGAGCAGGAACACAAGCAGTGGGAGGGGGAGAGGGAGAAGCAGGCTTCCCCCCGAGGAGGGAGCCCGATGTGGGACTCGATCCCAGGACCCTGGGATCATGACCTGAGCCGAAGGCAGACGCTTAACGACTGAGCCACCCAGGCGCCCTATCTATTCACTTCTTGATAGAAAAGGTAAGAGTTTGTCCCATTTGCCATACTACTTATTCCCTTCTACAACTCCCCTGTGTTTAAATAGTCACCTTATAATTTTTAATTCTCCTATCAATTCCACTTACAACTCCAAATAATATAATTACTATTTCTTATTACATTAACTTTAGAAATTATTATATCTCAAGTAAAGAAATTGTACATCTATACTTCTCTCCAGTACCCACCCCTCTTTTGTTAGCACATATGTTGTTTTTATGTTATCAAATTTCATTATTGCCTTTTTTCATAATAATAACGCAGTAATGGAATGTAGGTGTTTTGTCCACTCAGTCTGCTGTAACAAAATACTACAGACTGGGTGGCTTATAAACAACAGACATTTCTTGGAGGCTGGAGGTCCAAGATTAGGGTACTGGGATGGTCAGGTTCTGGTGAAGGCCAGCCATCCTCTGAGTTGCAGACTGTCAGCTTCTCAGTGTGTCCTTACTTAGTGGGAAAAGCAAGGCATCTCTCTCGGCTCTCTTATAAGATCATTAAACTTATTCATGAAAGTTTGGTCAAAGGCCCCACCTCCTAACATCATCACTTTGGACATTAAGATTTCAATGAATTTGTGGGATTGTATTGAACCTATAGCAATAGGTTTATTCTAAAACTCAAAACCAACCAAAATTTATGATTATATAAATGTCATTTCATGTCATATTCACTGTACCCTTAAAGGAGAATGTTCAGACTATAGTACAAATGTATTATTTTCTTTCATGGCCAAATTATACCATACATATATAGCTTAATCCTTATGCATGTGTTGCTTTTTATTCCTGGTATTTCTAATTGCTTTTTTAAAAAAAGATCTATTTATTTATCTGAAAGAGAGAGCATGTGTGAGCATAAGTGGGGGGAGGGGCAGAGGGAGAGAATCTCAAGCAGACTCCCTGCTGAGCACAGAGCCCTTTGCAGGGCTCCAGCTCACCACACATGAGATCATGACCTGAGTCAAAATCATGAGTCAGTTGCTTAACCAACTGAGCCACCCAGGCACCACTCTAATTGCTTTAAAAAAAAAAAAAAAAGATAAAGCATATGATTATTTACAGCTCACTCATATTCTGACTTCCTAATCTTATCATTTGAATACTATCAGCTTGATTGTCAATATTTTTATAGCCCACTTCTTTTCTAAATTAGATTATTTAATTCTTAGGACTGCTGCAACAATTCTTTGTTGAAATCCTGATTTAATACTACTGTTGATTAGATCCAATGTCTTTCTCCTTTATTATTCTGAATCTTTTTTTCATTTTTTTCTGGACTGTTTCTTCAAATATTTTTTTAAAAGGAAGATGCATAGTATTAAAGTTTCCTAGATTTTGTATACTGCAAAAATATTTCCACTTTGTCTTTACACTTGATTGATAACTGATTACATATCTAGATAATATATTTTAGATTCAAGGTTATTTTCCTTTAAAACGTTGAAGCCTATTCCATTTTCTTGTGGTCTGTAGGGTGTCTGACCTTAATTTCTTCATAAGCAAACTGTTGTGGGTTTTTTTTTTTAAGTTAGATTTATTTATTTATTTATTTGACAGAGAGAGAGAACGAGAGAGGGAACACAGCAGGGGGAGTGGGAGAGGGAGAAGCAGGCTTCCCGCGGAGCAGGGAGCCCGAGGCGGGGCTCGAACCCAGGACCCTGGGATCATGATACTTAACGACTGAGCCACCCAGGTGCCCCAAACTTTTGTGTTTTATGTTTCCTCTCAGGGAACTTTTTAGATAGTCTTTTGATCTTTGAGGTCCTGATATTTCACCAGGAGATATTTAGTTGTGTCTTTTGTCATTCCTACAGATAATGAAGGTTTATCTTTCTTCATCATTGGGAAAATGTAAACTGCTCTTTCTTTCATGATTCCCTCTTCTCCATTTTCTCAGGATTGTTTGTATGGTGATCCTTTTAGGTGAATACTGAATTTCCTGCATTGAGCCTCTATCTGTTTTGTTGGATTCTATATCCCAAAGTCCTTTCCTGTGTCCTGCATTTAATCTCTTTTCTTCCAGATTCTGTTCTTTAGTTTACTTATCTTGGTCTTTTCTCTTTTGTGTTATCTTTTTTTACTGTTGGTTATTTCTGCTTTCCAACCATATTTATGAAAGAAGAACAAGGTTGAAATCTTAGTAGCTGTTGTGGATATCCTCAGGAGACTTTTTGAACTATTTCCCCATCTTCCACACTGACTGTCAACTCTGTGTACATGGTAAGCAAGGGTCTACTTGTTGCCTTTCCTTTAGGGAGAGCAGAGTTGGATTTAGACAGACTACATTCCACTTTCACTGCCAGAATAAACATGTCTTTATCCTAGAATATTGGTTCCCAGTGTAGGAGCCTAGTTTTCCCCAGGAAAATGATCCCATGCCACCTCCATCCTAGATTGGCCCTGGGAACCACTGACCTGGCAGTCACTTTTTTTTTTTTAGAGTTAATATTTATTATCCTTTTGATTATAAAGAAGGATACAAATGTAAGACATCAGTATTATTTTGGGGACAAAATAGTTGTTCTCTTCCCTTGAAACACTTGCAACTTTTCTACAAAATTAACTGATATCATCAGTTATAATGTTGCACAAAAATGATTAAAGGAGAGCAACTATAATGTATTGGTAAATATTCAGTTTCTGCACTGCTTATTTACCTAAGCAAAGAAAACTGCAACAACAGCAATATGAAATTCAAACTAAAATTAAAGGCTTTTGTTGTTATAAGAATGATGACTACTAGTGATAAAACCATCAAAAATTGGGGCGCCTGGGGGGCTCAGTCAGTTAAATGTCTGACTCTTGATCTCAGAGACATGAGATCTCAGGGTCATGATCTCAGGGCCATGAGGTAGAGCCCCACATCAAGCTCTGCAGTGAGCAGGGAGCCTGCTTAAGATTCTCTCTCTCCCTCTGCCCCATACCCCCTCTCCCTCTCTCTTTAAAAAAAAAGACCTGTCAAAAATTTAAAATTAACAGGGTCACCATCTCTTTCTGCCCTAAATATAGCAAAACTCTAGTGCTAATCTTACATTTCCTATTTCCACTGATTACATTATTTTCTTTATTTTTAATTTAAATTCAATTAATTAACATATAATGTATTATTAGTTTCAGAGGTAGAGGTCAGTGATTCATCAGTCTTATATAATACCCAGGGCTTATTACATCATGTGCCCTCCTTAATGTCCATCAACCAGTTATCCCATCCCTCCATCCTCCTCCCCTCCAGCAACCCTTAGTTTGTTTCCTATGATTAGGAGTCTCTTATGGTTTGTCTCCCTCTCTGATTTCATATTGTTTTATTTTTTCCTCTCTTCCCCTATGAACCTCTGTTTTATTTCTTAAATTCCACATATGAGTGAGATCATATGATAATTGTCTTTCTCTGATTGACTTATTTCACTTAGCATAATGCCCTCTAGTTCCATCCACATTGTTGCAAATGGCAAGATTTCATTTTTTTTTTGATGGCTGAGTAATATTCCATTGTATATATGCCACATCTTCTTTATCCATTCATCTGTCAATGGACATCTGGGCTCTTTCTATAGTTTGGCTATTGTGGACATTGTTGTTAGAAACACTGGGGTGCACGTACCCCTTCGGATTTGTATCTTTGTATCTTTGGGGTAAATACCAAGTAGTGCAATTACTAGGTTGTAGGGTAGCTCTATTTTTAACTTTTTGAGGAACCTCCCTACTGTTTTCCAGAGTGGCTGCACCAGCTTGCATTCCCACCAGTAGTGTGAGAGGGTTCCCCTTTTTTGCATCCTCGCCAACATCTGTCATTTCCTGACTTGTTAATTTTAGCCATTCTGACTGGTGTGAGGTGGTATCTCATTGTGGTTTTGATTTGTATTTCCCTGCTTCTGAGTGATGTTGAGCATTTTTTCATGTGTCTGTTGGCCATTTGTATGTTTTCTTTGGAGAAATGTGTGTTAATGTCTTCTGCCCACTTCTTGACTGGATTCTTTCTTCTTTGGGTGTTGAGTTTGATAAGTTCTTTATAGATTTTGGATACTAGCCCTTTATCTGATAAGACATTTGCAAATATCTTCTCCTATCCTGTCGGTTGTCTTTTGGTTTTGTCAACTGTTTCCTTTGCTGTGCAAAAGCTTTTTATCTCGATGAAGTCCCAAAATTAATTTTTGCCTTTGTTTCCCCTGCTTTTGGAGACGTGTCTAGCAAGAAGTTGCTGTAGCTAAGGTTACAGAGGTTCTTTCCTGTGTTCTCCTCTTTTTTTGGTGGATTTTGACTGTGTCTCACATTTAGGTCTTTCATCCATATTGAGTTTATTTTTGTGCATGGTGTAAGGAAATGGTCCAGTTTCATTCTTCTGCATGTGACTGTCCAATTTTCCCAACACCATTTATTTTATTTTTTTTAAAGATTTTATTTATTTATTTGACAGAGAGAGACACAGTGAGAGAGGGAGCACAAGCAAGGGGAATGGGAGAGTGAGAAGCAGGCTTCCCACAGAGCAGGGAGCCCAATGCGGGGCTCGATCCCAGGACCCTGAGATCATGACCTGACCCGAAGGCAGACGCTTAATGACTGAGCCACCCAGGCGCCCCCCCAACACCATTTATTGAAGAGACTGTCTTTTTTTTGCATTGTATGTTCTTTCTTGCTTTGTCAATGATTAGTTGACCATAGAGTTGAGGGTCCATTTCTGGGTTCTCTATTCTGTTCCATTGATCTATGTGTCTATTCTTGTGCCAGTACCATACTATCTTGATGATTATAGTTTTTTTTTTAAGATTTTATTTATTTATTTGACAGAGAGAAACACAGTGAGAGAGGGAACACAAGCAGGGGGAGTGGGAGAGGGAGAAGCAGGTTTCCCGCTGAACTGGGAGCCTGAGGAAGGGCTCCATCCCAGGACCCTGGGATCATGACCTGAGCAAAAGGCAGATGCTTAACCACTGAACCACACAGGTGCCCCTGATTATACCTTTCTAATAGAGCTTGAATTCCGCAATTGTGATGCCACCAACTTTGGTTTTCTTTTTCAATGTTCCTTTGGCTATTCGGGGTCTTTTTTGGTTACATACAAATTTTAGGATTATTTGTCCCATTTCTTTGAGAAAAGGTGATGTTATTTTGATAGGGATTGCATTGAATGTGTAGATAGCTCTAGGTTGCATAGACATTTTAACAATATTTTTCTTCCAATCCATGAGCATGGGACGTTTTTCCATTTCTTTGTGTCTTCCTCAATTTCTTTCATGAGTGTACTATAGTTTTCTGAGTACAGATCCTTTTCCTCTTTGGTTAGGTTTATTCCTAGGTATCTTACGGATTTTGGTGCAGTTGTAAATGGGATCAACTCCTTAATTTCTCTTTCTTCTGTCTTGTTGTTAGTGTATAGAAATGCAGCTGATTTCTGTGAATTGATTTTATATCTTCCACTTTGCTGAATTCCTGTATGAGTTCTAGCAATTTTGGGGTGAAGTCTTTTGGGTTTTCCACATACATTATCATGTCATATTCAAAGAATGAGAGGTTAACTTCTTCATTGCCAACTTAGGATGCCTTATATTTCTTTTTGATTCCTGAGGCTAAGACCTCTTGCACATTAATGTTCATAACAGCATTATAACTCATGATATCCAAAAAGTGGAAACAACCCAAATGTCTGTTAACAGATGTATGGATAAACAAAATGGTACATCCATACTGTGGAATACTACTCAACAACAAAAAGGAAATGAAGTCCTGATGCATGCTACAACATGATGATCCTTGAGAAGATTGTGCTCAGTGAAAGCAGTCAGCTACAAGAGACTACATATTATATGATTCCATTTATGCAAGATGTCCAGAATAGGCAATAGAGAAAATAGATTAATGGTTGCCAAGGGTTAGAGAGAGGGAGAATGGAGAATAGCTGATAATTAGATTGTGGTAATGTTACATAATTCTATGAATATAGTAAAACCACTTGAATTGTATACTTTAAATTGACAAATTTTATGATATGTGAATTATACCTCAATAGAGCTATTACAAAAGAACAGTAGAGTTTAAAAAAGACAAATCAATTTTTAGACACATCAGTGCAACTGTTCAACTCTATAAATTGTGCTCTGAGAATAGGGATGTAAGTCAGAATCTTTATTTCTGTCTTGCACAAAATGAGCTAGGATCCAAAGGTGATTTTCCTCAAAATAAAAAAATAACTATTACCTTACTGCTTAGTTAATTCTACTTACAGGCACTCAATATATTGCTTTTAGCTAACTTGAGACTTATTTCATTAAAATGTTTATATGTCTACAGCAGGACATTAACTGATTGGAGGGTTAAGCTTCTTTCCCTAGAAAAGTGCAAGTGGGGGATGCCTGTGTGGTTCAGTCATTAAGCGTCTGCCTTTGGTTCAGGTCATGATCCCAGGGTCCTGGGATCGAGCCCCGCATTGGGCTCCCTGCTAAGCGGGAGGCCTGCTTCTCCCTCTTCCACTCCCCTTGCTTGTGTTCCTTCTCTCGCCGTGTCTCTCTCTGTCAAATAAATAAATAAAATCTTTTAAAAAAAGAAAATGAAATTATTTAAAATCACAAGTAGAGCAATCACTGGGAGCAAGAACTAACTCAAGCCTCTGTACCTCCATTTAGGAAATACAAACATTCTTTATAAATTAAACTAGCAATAGGCACATTTTTTCCTTCTTTACTTGTTAGTAGTCATGTATTTGGAACAAAAATTGTTGCTGGTTGCTAAAATAATCATTGGGATGGTTGTATCATATATCCAGCATTATTTTACATATGAGGTTGTTGTGTTATAATTAAATAATACTATCAGGATTTACTATTTTGGGAATGGAGATCACATTTGAGCATTTGAGAACACTTGAGAGTTAATGGTCTATAGAGCACCCTAAATTTACAGAGATGTAGGGAAAAAAATAATCTTGGGCCACAAGGATATGTCAGCAATGACATGATTGCATTAATTCTGACGGAATACAAGTGTAATCCTCTGTCAATGAATTTAGCATCCTGGAAATCTACCATGTGGTTAACAAACACCTTTCATTAAGGGACTTGTGCATCTAAAAATCTTAGTGCTTCATTTTCCTCTCTGGCCAAATAAGATGTCCTTGATTAGATGATCTCTACCTCTGAGGTTTTTATAATATAAAAAAGTGGCCTGCTCATTGCACATCATATAGATCCAAATATATGTCATTTTTAGATTAATTAAAAATCTCAACACTCTAGGGTACATGTATTACCAGAATTGGATTGTGTTCTGATAATACTAATATTTGTTAAATCTTCATTAAGTATATGCCATCATAGTTGCTGAATTCTAGTCCATCCAGCCATAAAATGAAGGAATGCAGTATACAGTCAGAAGAATTTGGTTCTACCCTCAAGCTTTCTCAATTAAGGTATGGCAATTACCATGTTAATGAATTAATTAATTCAACAAATATTCAATAAGCACCTACAATATATCAAGCATTTGTCTTGGTACCAGGGAAACAATGGTAAAAAAAAAAAAACTGACTTGGTCTCTCTCCTCATGGATAATGTGTTAATGGGCTTTTTAATAGGTTGATATTTATTTGGTTTTTGATTTGCATGGTGTATAGCAAGAGTCAAAGCCTCAGAACTGTATAATTAAAAGAAACCTTAGAGCTTATATAGTTCCACCACTTGATGTATAACAAACACTAATGTTCAGACTTACGGAAGTAACAGGTTTGTCCAAGGTAATAAAGGAAGTGAAGATTAAGGCAAAGCAGATAGAAATTCTGATGACTAGCCAAATCCTCACTATTTGTTTATAGTAGTTGTATTAATAACATGTTGCTCAAGAGTAATAAAGCACCTCATGGGACTAAATTATTCTCTGACACTCAGGATAATCTCAATTTACTTGTTAGGTGGCATCTTTGGAAAATGTGAACAAGATCAAATGCCAAAATGCCTAACAGAAGAATCTGATTCACTTTCCATAAATGCATTGCTCAAGACTCTTCTAAGGATGCTACTTTGAAATGTAGTTCTATCAAGAGTATTTCCCCTCATACTTTATATCAATTATTTTATATTTGGTTTCCTCTTGTGAAGATTTCCCATGAATAAATTACTTTCTTAAACTGAAGATTAGAATTTTTAAGCAAACATCTTAAAAAGGACCTGTTGCCAACAGACAGATCTAAGACCTCATTTTTTTTTTTTTTTGCAGAGGTCCTGTGATTAGAGGGTCCTTGAATAGCATTTACAACCTTCTAGATATACCACATGGTGTGATATGCCAGTCTGAGTATCAAAAGGACAGTGATTTAGCCCCAAACCCTTCCACATGACCTTGGGCAAGTCACAAAATGACTCTATAACCCAATTCACTAATTTGTAAAATGAGGGAAATTTATAATAACCTTAAGACATCTTTCAACTCTGAATACTATGCCGTCATAGTTAGAAAAAATGAAGATAAATTCATTGAACTATAATGGATAATGCTTATTCTGGTATTCACTAGTGCTATTCAATAAATATATCTCTTCCTTCTGGGCACATCACAGTTTTGTTCTCCTTCATCCCCTTGAAGTTATACATTGCTGTGTAACTTGTTTGGCCAATAGAATGTATGTGGAAGTTCAGTAGGACCAAGACCCATAGCCACCAGATACAAGTTTCAGGGCACCAAATATACTCTGGAGAAAATGATATAGGGGCTGAAAATTTACATATATTTTATGCTCTTTTCTGTGTGTGTATATAATATTATTTGTACACTTGTTTATTTTACCTCAAAGCTAGAAATGCTCTAGCATCTGGAAGGCAGGTGTTCAGGACCCACAATTAGTAAGTATAGAGATCAAGTACTGATATATTATACCATCTAGAATCCAATAATCCCAGTATCTAAAAAGTTGTAAAGATGGCCCAAGGAACCTACTTCTATTTAAAAGGGCTCTACTTCAGAAAAGAGAATTTGTGAACAAACAAGGAAAAATTCCTTGCTTTGGGAAATCAAGAATTAGATTTAGTCAAGGAATAGAAAGTTAAAAATTTCGGGCTCCTGGGTGGCTCAGTTGGTTAAGCGACTGCCTTCGGCTCAGGTCATGATGCTGGAGTCCCGGGATCGAGTCCTGCATCGGGCTCCCTGCTCGGCAGGGAGTCTGCTTCTCCCTCTCCCGCTCCCCCCTCTTGTGCTCTCTCTCTCTCTCACTCTCTCTCTCAAATAAAAAAAAAATCTTTAAAAAAAAAAAGTTAAAAATTTCTAGTGATTTGCTAAAGAACTGGTTTCTAAGGAAAATAGAAGAACAAATGATCAATGGGAACTGAGAAAAGAACATAGAATCTTAGCAATTTAGCAAATAAAACAGAGAAGGCAAAATGGAAAATTTCAGAAAACAAAAATCTGTAAATATAATTTATTAAGGTTGTTTATTTCTTTATTTTTCTGTCAAGAAATATCAAACATATGGGAACATTGGATATTAAACTCTTATTTATAAGTCCATTGTTTAGAATTCAGAATAAGAATTCCTTGAAGGATGTTTTTATAAATAGCTTTCCAAGATATTATGGCCAACAAACATATTTAAACACTAATATTGATAACACCCTGTTTATAAAAATTGTTTCTAGTATATGAAATACTTAGAATACATACAGAAAAGATAGGTCTGTGATATTATTTTGCCAAATTATATGGAAATAAATCTGAGAATAAGAATGAAACAGATGAGTTTTAAGGAAAATATGTAAATAAAATTTGTATCAAAGAAGTTAGAAATCTTAAGCAAATCAATGAGAGAAGGAAGAAACTGAGAATGTTATGAACTGATCCTCTTCTGACCCTGGAGCTGAAAAAAATCAAGCCAGGCAGAGATATATTTACAAATCAATTCTTTCTTAAATGCAATAGAAATTTACCAATATCAGGGTGCCTGGGAGGCTGACTGACTCTTGGTTTCAGCTCAGGTCCTGATCTCATGGGTCATGGGATAGAGCCCCATGTCAGGTTCCACACTCAGTGGGGAGTATGCTTGAAGATTCTCTCTCTCACTTTCCCTTTGCCCTCCCCCACCTCGCAGGCATGCTTTCTCTCTCTCGCTTTCTGTAAAATAAATAAATCTTAAAAAAAGAAATTTACTAATATCATGCTCAGCATTGTGTTAAATTTAAAAAGAGAAAAATGATATTGATACTAAAACCTAATAAAGAGAGCAATAGTCCAGCTTCATTTCAAAATGTTATAAAATATTAAACAAAATATTAATTAATAAAATTTGACAGTACTTTAAAATGAGAAATTAAATTAAAATGAATTCCACCTCAAAATTCAAGGATGATTTAAAATTATGAATTAGGCAGTATTTCTTATTAATTGATCAAGGGAAATGAACACATGATCATCTCAAAAGTGATGAAACAAGAACACCATTTCTTTTTTTCTGAACTCAACCCATTTTTTAAAATTTTTTTAAAGATTTTATTTATTTATTTGAGAGAGAGAGAGAGTGTGAATACAAGCAGGAGGGAGGGGCAGAGGGAGAGAGAGAAGCAGACTCCTTGCTGAGCAGGGAGCCCCATACAGGGCTCAATCTCAGGACCCTGAGATCGTGACCTGAGCCGAACAGACACTTCACCGAACTGAGCCACCCAGGTGCCCCCAGGAAGATTATTTCTTATTTCATATTTTATATAGTGCATACTTTAGGTTATCTACCTTTCTATCATCTATCTATAAATACTGTGTTATCTATTTTATCCTTATATTATCAATCCATATGTTATCCATCTAGTTATATATTACATATCTCAAAGTACCGGTAAAATGTTCAATGACGAAATAATAAGGTCATTATAATTAAAGCAATAAAGATATTATGATTTAGCATAGTGTTGGATTTTGTCATATGCTTTGTTGAATCTACTAAGATGATTATATTGCTTTGTCCTTTGTTCTATTGATATGGTACACTATATTAATTAATTTTCCAATTTTAAACCAACTATGTATTCCTATGATAATAACTACTTAATCATGATGTAGAATCCTTTTTATATGTTTCAGGACTTATTTTGAAGAACTTTTTAAGTATTTTTGTGTCTGTTCATGAGGAGTATTGATCTATAGTTTTCTTGTAATATGTTTATCTACCTTTGTTATGGAGCTAACATTGATTTATTTTATTGCCCAAATTGTCTCAGCTCTGACTATTGGGAGCCTCCTTCATGTTATATCCTATGTTTTTTTTGATAAGCACCTATCATTTCTTTTAGCACTTCCTGACTTTTTGCCACTACACTATATTCTAGGCTCATTTTGTGTTCTGAGAATCAGCCATCTCTTTAAGGATCCCTGGTGCCATTTATTGAAGAAGAGTATTAAGAAGCCAAGATCTGGGCACTCGGTATGAGGTAACCTGCTTCTAGACCCTCTCAGCTAGCAAATGTATACATGTATACTCATCCACATATACATACATATCTACAATTATTTCTGTATATATCTGTCTACATATACCTTGGCATGAATATGGGCTCATTGTGATGTTGCCATAATTCAGCACCACAGGGTTCATTCTAGTCTTCCCCCCATACTTAGTTGCAACTTTTTTCTATAATACTGAGAACCTGGTTCCCACTATCAGTCACTTTTTTCATTCAGCTCTAGTATATATGTAATGTAGTTTCAGAATTACTAACCCACAGCCCTATGAGAAACAGGTTTAACAACTAGAGTATAGTATTTATGTAGAGTTCTTTTTGTGTTTAGCATTGCAATATCCCATCAAAACATAGTGCCTATTTTCCACACCTTCTTCAATAAGGTTATGCTATCCATTTGTCATATAGTCAGATTCATTGTCATTGTCTTTATTCTATCCATTGAATCCCCAACAGCCTGATTGATTTTAATCTGCATGCAGTAAAGTTCACAATTTTGATGTACATTATGGATTTTGACAAATGCATAGTGTCATGTATTGGCTATCAATGTCATACAGAACGGTTTTATCACTTTAAAAGTTTCATAGTGCGGCCCCTTTTTCATCAACCACTTCCTTCATCAGAAACACTTGGCAATCTCTATTATCTGTTCATATACTTTTGCTTTTTCATTCATTACCAGTGAGGATGCAAAATAGTACAGCCATTCTGAAAGACAGTTAGTTTGGCGGGCATATATTTATAAAGTTAAATGCACATTTACTATATAGCCCAGCAATCTAAAACCTACGTATTTATAGCCAAGTGAGTTAGAAACTGATATTCTCACAAAAACCTGAGACAAAGGCTTCCATGCTGGCAGGGAATTTAGGGAAGTGATCCTAAGGAACAGGAGATGGTGTAAATAGTAAAAGTGAAGCAGAATAAGAAGTGTCACATGTACATTATAAAGCTGGTCATTGCCATGGGTAAGGGAAGCTTAATTACCCAGTAATTGAGGAACTTTCTGAGAGGCTGTTGAAATTATTAATTATTGGAATTATCTGCCTGAAGGATAGAAGGAGACAAACTGATCCCTAGTTCTTTCCCTACACTGATCAAAGGTTGCTTTGTAGGGTGTAAACCCTGTTACACTCCCAGGAGTGCAGGCCAGAAGGCAAGTCATGCAGCACCAGTGAGGTGAGATGCTCTTCTGTAGAGCTGGTGGTCACAAGAGTAGCTGGAATTAAGAGCTAGCCAGAGGATGCCTGCCCTTTATATTGAGGATATTCAATAGCACATTCTGAATTGCTACTGCCCAAATGCTCTCTCTGTCTCTTCTTTCTTACTCCCTTCTCCAAACAATGTCTGTTCCCACTGATAGACTAATTTTCTCTTCCTAAGTCAACAATGGCCTGTATGTAAGAAAATCCAAAGAGCCTTTTATTTTTCTCACTTACATCTCAAATGCATTCAACAGAGTTAACCAAATTGATCACCCTTCTGTGTTAAAATATTTCCTTCTGTGGCTTTTCTGACAGTATTTTTTTTAATACTCCTTTTCTGGCTTTTTTCCCCCCCCAAATTCCTTTTTCCAGCTCCCAGCCTCTTTCATACCTTTATGTGATGGACATCTTCAGGTCCTTGGGCCTTCATCTTAGGGTAATCTGATTCTATCAGTTCCTTTAGGACATCAACTTCCTTTCTGCCTCACACATTTTATCCATGCCTTTCTCTTTAACTAGAGAACAATTTCACCTGGATAGTGATAATCTGGCTAATATGGCCAGTTTGGGCTCATCAATTTGATTTCAGCTGAAGTGACACTACATCAGGGAAGTATTCCCTGCACTTTCCATAAGACTCTGTACTGCGTGTGTGTGTATGTGTGTGTAATTAACTTATTTCTCTTAACTAATGTATTAATTCTACAATCTTTCTACATTATCTCTTCTACTAAACCCCTAGTTCTTTAAAACTTGAAGTGGTACCTCCCTTGCTCATTTCTGTGTCTTGGTTCCACAATAATTTGGCACATGAAAGTCTCAATAAATCAGATTAATGAATTAAAAAATTCATACCTATGCATATTGATCACCTCACTTTAAATGTAGTGAGTTATTTCCCTAATAATTTAATTTCCCAAATGTTCTCCTTCTGCAAAGAGTTCACATATAAATTTCATTGCCATTAGTTACATTCTCTTTAATGAATCTATTAGCCTCAGATATTATTATTTTATTCTTCTAAAATGACCAATGGAAATGGTTTCTTGGCCTGGACACTTGCTAAAAAACTGTTATACTGTTCTAACTTATATTTCAATCTTCCCAACCCCATGAAAAATATTTATTTCTAGATATTCAAAAAGAAATCATTTTCTGCCACTTCTCCAATTGCAGGGTAAGAAAAAGCTTGGGGCACCATTGACTGAATCAGTGATATGAAATCCTGAGGAAATTATTATGGTCATATTTCTCCCTTGCTCCTCTTCTTATTGTCAGTTTTATTATTATTTAATATTATCAGTGTTTATGACAGTTACATTCTCTTTTGCAGCCATAATTCCCATTGTGCTTATCTTAATTTGATATTTGAATGATTCCTTTGCTCAACATCAAAGCAATTCATCATGGCTCTTACATTCATTGACTATTTTGATTTATCTTTTTACTAGATAGAGATCATCATCAAATATATTTCTTTTTTTAAGATTTATTTATTCATTTGAGAGAGAGAGAGAGAGCAGAGAGGAGGGGCAGAGGGAGAAAAAGAGACACTCTCAAGCAGACTCTCCCCTGAGTGCAGAGCCCCATTCAGAGCTCAATCTCACCACCCTGAGATCATGACCTGAGCTGAAACCAAGAGTCGGATGCTCAACTGAATGAGCCACCCAGGCACCCCAAAATATATTCCTTAATAGGACATGCACATGAACATTTTAGGCTCTAAATTTTCCCATGCTTAAGAATGTCTGAATTTGAATGACACCTTGACTAAGTATAATAGTCTTGGATTACATTTTGTCTCACAAATGTGTAGACATCATTCCATTGTGGTATATCTTTGAATATGGTTGTGGAAAAATCCTGAGGCCTGCCTACATTTCTTCCCCTTTGGTCATATAATTGCTTACTGCATGAAGGTATAAAGAATAATTTCTTTCTCCTTCAAGTTCAATAATTTAACCAAGATGTGACTCAGAATATATTGTCCTATAATGATTTTTCTGAGAACATAGCATGGTCTTTAAAGCATCAGCAACTTTTGTCAAACTTTAAAAAATCATGAAATATAATGCATATAAAAAAGTATAGATTAACTTCACCCCAGCATTTCTCATTTTCCATATCTTCAACAGGGATAATCTATTCTAACACAAAAAGTGCTCAGGAGTCCTCACTCTCATTCTTTCTTTTTTTTTTTAATTATGTTATGTTAGTCACCATACAATACATCATTGGTTTCTGATGCGGTGATCCACGATCCCATTGTTTTCGTGTAACACCCAGTGCTCCATGCAGTACGTGCCCTCTTTAATACCCATCACAGGGCTAACCAATCCCCCCTCCCCCCTCACCTCTAAAACCCTGTTTGTTTCTCAGAGTCCATAGTCTTTAATGGTTCATCTCTCCCTCCAATTCCCCCCCCAATTTTTCCCTTCCTTCTCCTAATGTCCTCCATGCTATTCCTTATGTTCAACAAATAAGTGAAACCATATGATAATTAACTTCCTCTGCTTGACTTATTTTTACTTAGCATAATCTCCTCCAGTCCCATCCATGTTGATGTAAAAGTTGGGTATTCATCCTTTCTGATGGCTGAGTGATATTCCATTGTATATATGGACCACATCTTCTTTATCCATTCATCTGTTGAAGGGCATCTTGGCTCTTTCCACAGTTTGGCTATTGTGGACATTGCTGCTATGAACATTGGGGTGCATATGGCCCTTCTTTTCACTACATCTGTGTCTTTGGGGTAAATACCCAGGAGTGCAATTGCTGGGTCATAGGGTAGCTCTATTTTTAAATTTTTGAGGAACCTCCACACTGTTTTCCAAAGTGGCTGTACCAACTTGCATTCCCACCAACAGTAAGTGTAAGAGGGTTCCCCTTTCTCCACAACCTCTCCAACATTTGTTGTTTCTTGCCCTGTCCATTTTTGCCATTCTAACTGGTGTAAGGTGGTATCTCAGTGTGGTTTTGATTTGGATTTCCCTGATGGCTAATGATGATGAACATTTTTTCATGTGTCTGTTAGCCATTTGTATGTCTTCTTCAGAGAAGTGTCTTTTCATATTGTCTGCCCACTTTTTGACTTGATTATTTGTTTTTTGGGTGTTGAGTTTGAGAAGTTCTTTATAGATTTTGGACACCAGCCCTTTATCTGTAGTGTCCTTTGCAAATATCTTCTCCCATTCTGTGGGTTGCCTCTTTGTTTTGTTGACTGTTTCCTTTGTTGTGCAGAAGCTTTTTATCTTGATGAAGTCCCAAAAGTTCATTTTTGCTTTTGTTTCACTAGCTTTTGGAGATGTATCTTGAAAGAAGTTGCTGTGGCCGATGTCAAAGAGGTTACTGCTTATGTTCCCCTCTAGGATTTTGATGGATTCCTGTCTCATATTGAGGTCTCTCATCCACTTTGAGTTTATCTTTGTGAGTGGTGTTAGAGAATGGTCGAGTATCATTCTTCTGCATGTGGCTGTCCAATTTTCCCAGCACCATTTATTGAAAAGACTGTCTTTTTTCCATTGCATGTTTTTTCCTGCTTTGTCAAAGATTAGTTGACCATACAGTTGAGGGTCCATATCTGGGTTCTCTATTCTGTTCCATTGGTCTATATGTCTGTTTTTGTGCCAGTACCATGCTGTCTTGGTGATCACAGCCTTGTAATATAGCTTGAAATTGGGCAACGTGATGCCCCCAGCTTTGTTTTTCTTTTTCAACATTTCCTTGGCAATTCGGGGTCTTTTCTGATTCCATACAAATTTTAGGATTGTTTGTTCCAGCACTTTGAAAAATGTCATTGGAATTTTGATCAGGATGGCATTGAAGGTATAGATTGCTTTAGGTAGCATAGACATTTTAACAATGTTTATTCTTCCGATCCATGAGCATGGAATATTTTTCCATCTTTTTGTGTCTTCTTCAATTTCTTTCATGAGTATTTTGTCAGTCCTAGAGTATAGATCCTTTACCTCTTTGGTTAGGTTTATTCCAAGGTGTCTTATGGTTTTTGATGCTATTGTAAATGGAATCGTTTCTCTAATTTCTCTTTCTGCAGTCACATTGTTAGTGTATAAGAAAGCAACTGATTTCTGCGCATTGATTTTGTATCCTGCCACATTACTGAATTGCTGTATGAGTGCTAGTAATTTGGGGATGGAGTCTTTTGGGTTTTCACATAAAGTATCATGTCATCTGCGAAAAGAGAGAGTTTGACTTCTTCCTTGCCAATTTGAATACCTTCTATTTCTTTTTGTTGTCTGATTGCTGTTGCTAGGACTTGTAGTACTATGTTGAACAATAGTGGCAAGAGTGGGCATCCTTGACGTGTTCCTGATCTTAAGGGAAAGGCTCTCAGCTTTTCCCCATTGAAGATGATATTCCCTGTGGGTTTTTCATAGATGTATTTTATGAACTTGAGGAATGTTCCCTCTATTCCTATACTCTGAAGAGTTTTAATCAGGAAAGGATGTTGTATTTTGTCAAATGCTTTTTCTGCATCAATTGAGAGGACTATATGGTTCTTCTCCCTCCTCTTATTAATGTGTTCTATCACATTGATTGATTTGTGAATGTTGAGCCACCCTTGCATCCAGGGGATAAATCCCACTTGGTTGTGGTGGATGATCCTTTTAATGTATTGTTGGATCCTATTAGCTAGGATTTTGTTGAGGATTTTGGAATCCATATTCATCAGGGATATCGGTCTGAAATTCTCCTTTTTGATGGGGTCTTTGCCTGGTTTGGGGATTAAGGTAATGCTGGCCTCATAGAATGAGTTTGGAAGTTTTCCTTCTGTTTCTATTCTTTGAAACAGCTTCAGTAGAATAGGTATTATTTCTTCTTTGAATGTTTGGTAGAATTCCCCAGGGAATCCATCAGGCCCTGGACTCTTGTTTTTTTGGGAGGTTTTTGATCACTGCTTCAGTCTCATTACTGGTTATTGGCCTATTCAGGTTGTCAATTTCTTCCTGTTTCAGTCTTGGCAGCTTATAGGTTTCCAGGAAGGCCTCCATTTCATCCAGATTGCTCAGTTTATTGGCATATAGTTGTTGATAATAATTTCTAATAATTGTTTCTATTTCCTTGGTGTTAGTTGTGATCTCTCCCCTTTCATTCATAATTTTATTAATTTGGGTCCTTTCTCTTTTCTTTTGGATAAGTCTGGCCAGTGGTTTATCGATCTTATTAATTCTTTCAAAGAACCAACTTCTAGTTTTGTTGATCTGATCTACTGTGTTTCTGGTTTCTAATTCATTGATTTCTGCTCTAATTTTAATTATTTCTCTTCTAATGTGTGACTTGGGCATCGTTTGTTGCTTTTTCTCTAGTTCTTTAAGGTGTAGAGTTAGTTGGTGAATTCAGGATTTTTCTATTTTTTTGAGTGAGGTTTGGATGGCTATGTATTTCCCCCTTAGGACCGCCTTTGCAGTATCCCCTAGGTTTTGGACCGATGTGTTTTCGTTCTCATTGATTTCCATGAATTGTTTAAGTTCTTCTTTGATTTCCTGGTTGACCCAAGCATTCTTGAGCAGAGTGGTCTTTAGCTTCCAAGTGTTTGAATTTCTGCCAAATTTTTTCTTGTGATTGAGTTCCAGTTTTAGAGATTGTGGTCTGAGAATATGCAGGGAATAATCTCAATCTTTTGGTATCAGTTGAGACCCGATTTGTGACCCAGTATATGGTCTATTCTGGAGAAAGTTCCATGTGCGCTAGAGAAGAATGAGTATTCTGTTGTTTTAGGGTGGAATGTTCTGTAAATATCTATGAGGTCCATCTGGTCCAATGTATCATTCAAAGCTCTTGTTTCCTTGTTGACTTTTTGCTTAGATGATCTGTCTATTTTTGAGAGTGGAGTATTGAAGTCTCCCACAATTAACATATTGTTATCAATATGACTCTTTATTTTGGTTAACAGTTGGCTTATGTAGATGGCTGCTCCCATGTTGGGGGCATAGATATTTACAATTGTTAGATCTTCTTGTTGGATAGACCCTTTAAGAATGATATAGTGTCCTTCTGTGTCTCTAATTACAGACTTTAGTTTAAAATCTAATTTGTCTGATATAAGAGTTGCTAACCCAGCTTACTTTTGAGGTCCGCTGGCATGGAAGATGGATCTCCATCCCTTCACTTTCAGTCTGGATGTATCTTTAGGTTCAAAATGAGTCTCTTGTAGGCAGCATATGGATGGGTCCTGTCTTTTAATCCAATCTGCAACCCTGTGCTGTTTTATGGGAGTGTTTAGGCCATTCACATTGAGAGTGATTATTGAAAGATATGAATTAATTGTCATCATGTTGCCTGTGAAGACATTGTTTTTATAGATTGTCCCTGTAAATTTCTGTTGTATATTACTCTTGGGGTCTTTTTCCTTTTATAGAACGCCCCTTATTATTAGATGGACTCCACACTTTTGTAAGTTTTATCTCCAGGAGCCCCGGCTGGTTCTCACAATGAAGATTAGAGGAAAATCCCTCATGTTTCCATCAGATGGAAAGGGAAAAGTAACCATTTTGAGGTGGGAGAGAGTAACCATTTTGCAATATGCCCCCAGTTTTGTTATGTTCTCCATAAATGCCCATCCTTAGGCAAAATTACTTTCCATAACAAAATTAATGTGAGTCTTGAGCCCATAAAAATCCTAGAGGAGAACACAGGAAATAACTTCTTTGATATCCACTGTAGCAACTTCTTTCTAGATATGTCTCCTGGGCAAGGGATACAAAAGCAAAAATAAACTCTTGGGACTTCATCAAAATAAAAAACTTCTGCACAGTGAAAGAAACAATCAACAAAACTAAAAAATCTATGGAATGGGAGAAGCTATTTGCAAATGACATATCTGATAAAGGGTTAGTATCCAAAATATATAAAGAACTTATAAAACTCAACATCCAAAAATGAATAATCCAATTAAAAAATGAGCAGAAGACATGAATAGACATTTTTCCAAAGAAGACATCCAGGTGGCCAACAGACACATGAAAAAAATGCTCAATGTCACTCATCAGGGAAATACAAATCAAAACTACAGTGAGATATTGCCTCACACTTGTCAGAATGGCTAAAATCAACAACATAAGAAACAACAGGTGCTGGGGGTGATGTGGAGAAAGAGGAACCCTCTTGCAGTGTTGGTGGGAATGCAAACTGGTGCATCCACTCTGGGAAACAGTATGGAGGTTCCTCAACAAGTTAAAAATTAAACTACCCTACAATCCAGCAATTGTACTACTAGGTATTTACCCAAACAATACAAAAATACTAATTCAAAGGGATACATGTACCCCAATATTTATAGCAACATTATCTACTACAGCCAAATTATGGAAACAGCCTAAGTGTCCATCGACTGACAAATGGATAAAGATGGGGTGAGATATATATGTGTGTATATATATATAATGGAATATTACTCAGCCATAAAAAGAATGAAATCTTGCCATTTGCAATGACATGGATGGAGCTAGAGAGTATTATGCTAAGTGAAATAAGTCAGAAAAAGACAAATACCATATGATTTCACTCATACATGGAATTTAAGAAACAAAGAAACAAAACAAACAAGCAAAGTGAAAAAGAGGAGAGGGAGGCAAAACAAGAGACTCTTAACCACAGAGAACAAACTGATGGTTACCAGAGGGGAGGTGGGTGGGGGGATGGGTTAAATAGTTAATGGGGATTAAGGAGGGCACTTGTGATGAGCACCAGGTGTTATGGAAGTGTTGAATCACTAATTGTACACCTACAACTAATATTACACTGTATGTTCACTAACTGAAACTTAAATAAAAACTTTAAAAAAACAAATTTAAGTAAGCAGAAAAAGAATAATAAAATAGCAAAATAAAATATGTGGAAATACCTTTGAAGTAATTAACTATAAAACAGGAAAAATACATACAAATGGCTAACAGACACTTGAAAAAATGTTCATCATCATTAGCCATCAGGGAAATTCAAATCAAAACCACATTGAGATACCACCTTACACCAGTTAGAATGGCAAAAATTGACAAGGCAAGAAACAACAAATGTTGGAGAAGTTGTGGAGAAAGGCAACCCTCTTACACTGTCGGTGGGAATGCAAGTTGGTACAGCCACTTTGGAAAACAGTGTGGAGGGGCCTCAAAAATTAAAAATATAGCTACCCTATGACCCAGCAATTGCACTCCTGGGTATTTACCCCAAAGACACAGATGTAGTGAAAAGAAGGGCCATATGCACCCCAATGTTCATAGCAGCAATGTCCACAATAGCCAAACTGTGGAAAGAGCCGAGATGCCCTTCAACAGATGAATGGATAAAGAAGATGTGGTCCATATATACAATGGAATATCACTCAGCCATCAGAAAGGATGAATACCCAACTTTTACATCAACATGGATGGGACTGGAGGAGATTATGCTAAGTGAAATAAGTCAAGCAGAGAAAGTTAATTATCATATGGTTTCACTTTTTTGTGGAACATTAGGCAAAGGAAGGGAAAAATGAAGGAGGGGAAATCAGAGGGGGAGATGAACCATGAGAGACTATGGACTCAGAGAAACAAACTGAGGGTTTTAGAGGGGAAGGGAGTGGGGGGATGGGTTAGCCCAGTGATGCGTATTAAGGAGGGCATGTACTGCATGGAGCACTGGGTGTTATACGTGAACAATGAATCATGGATCACTGCATCAAAAACTAATGATGTACTGTATGGTGACTAACATAACATAATAAAATTAAATTTAAAAAATAGAATATAAAATAAAATCAAAAGCAGGTGTTTCCAAAAATGAATAAAACATGCTGTTCTCTGGTAAAACAAAAGAGAAACAAAAAGAAAACAAAAAACTTCTGCTCTGTGAAATACACTGTTAAGAAAATGAACAGACCAGCCACATGCTGGGAGAAAATATTTGTAAAACATATATCTGATAAAGGACTTGTATCCAAAATGCACAAAGAACTATTAAAATTCAATAATAAGAAAACAGAAAACCCAATCAAAAAGTAAACAAATTATCTGAACAGATATCTCACCAAAAAAATCTATCTACCTATCTATCTACCTACTGTCTACCTATCTATCTACCTATCTATCCTTCTATCTATCCATCCATCCAGGTGGTTGCTAATCTTATGAAAAGGTGCTTATCCTCTCAAGTTACTAGAAAATTATAATTTAAAATAGCAATGAGAAAAAAGCTTCCAGTATTGGAATAAATAAGTCAAGGGAATAAAAGACACAGCATAAAGAAATAGTCAAAGATATTATAATAGTGATGTAGCAGGACAGATGTTAGCTACACTAGTAGTGAACATAGCATAATATATAAATTTGTTGAATCATTATGTTGTACACCTGAAAGTAATGCAACATTGTATGCCAACTATACTCAAATTAAAACAAAACAAAACAAAACAGTGAGATATTACTATATACCAATTAGAATGGGTAAAAAATTTTTAAAAGCTGACGTTATCAAGTGCTGGCAAGGACATGGAGCCACAGGAACTTTCATGTATGGATGGTGGGGATCCAAAATGGTACAGCAACTTTGAAAGACAGTTTGGCAGTTTCTTATAAAACTATACATATAATCCAGCAAATATGCTGATAGATATTTCCCCAAATAAGTTAAAAAGTTATGTTCACATAAAAATTTGCACATGAATGTCTATAGCAGCTTAATCCATAATTGACAAAAACTGGAAGCAATTTAAAATGCCCTTAAAAAACATAAGTTAACTTAAAAAAAAAAACATAAAAAGATATGGAGGCAACTAATGCATATTGCTCAGTAAAGAAGCCAGTCTTAAAAGGCTACATATTGTTTGATTCCAACTATATGATATTCTGGAAAAGGCAAAACTAGAGACAGTAAGCAGATAAGTGGTTGGCAGAAGTTTGGGGAGATGGGGCGAAGAATGAACAGGTAGAACATACAGGATTTTTATGGAAGTTACGCTATTCTGTATGATACTACAATGACAGATACATGACATTATGTATTTGTCAAATCCATTGAATGTACAACACACAGACTGAACCCTAAAGTAAACTATGGATTTTAGTTAATAATAATGTACCACTACTGGATAGCCAATTGTAACAAATGTACAATTCTAATGCAAGATGTTAATAGTAGAGGAAGTTGGGATCAGGGGAGTGGGGATATATGGGAACTTACTGTACTTTTTGTTCAATTTCTTATAAACCTAAAACTATTCTAAAAATAATCTATTAATTATAAAAAGTATATATAATATATATGTGGAGTCTAAGTACATACTCATATAACCACAACCTGTGCAAGACAGAGTTACAGCTAGGTGAAACAGCTATATTCTTATCTTTGAAGACATCTAGAAGTTTAGTACTGACATGTGGCTACAATAAGAATGAAATGGGATAGCTAGAGGTATATATGTGTCATTTGAAATCAGAAACTCCCTGGAACCTGAGATGGCTTGTTCACATTGTTTAGGGCTCTGTGGATCCATAGTTTCACCTGGTTTAACCAGTTGCATGGCCTAGATTTGTCACATAATCAGCAGAGTATAAAAGACCCAACTCTGTATACACACAAACACACACACACACAGAAATATTACACAGCCATAAAAAGTATGAGATAGGAGATAGTGCCATTTGAGACAACATGGGTGGACCTAGAGAGTATTAGGCTAAGTGAATTAAGTCAGACTGAGAAAGACAAATACTACATGATTTCAGTAGTAAGTGGGATCTAAAAAACAAACAAACAAAAAAAACCCAAACCAAACAATAGTAAAAAACAAATGAATAAGCAAACAAAAAGCAGAATCAGACCTATAAATACAGACAACAAATTGATGGCTGCCAGAGAGGGAGAGGGTAAGGAGATGGGCACAATGGGTGAAGAAGAGTGGGAGGTACAGGCTTCGGTTATGAAATGAATAAATCATGGAAATAAAAGGCACAGCATAGGGATCATAGTCAATGATGCTGTAATAGTGAGGTATCAGGACAGATAGTAGCCACACTTGGGGTTAACAGAACATAATGTAAAAACTAATGGGACCATTATGTTGTACACTTGAGACTAATGTAACATTGTGTTCCCAACTATACTCAAATTTAAAAATAATAATAATAAAATTGGTAATAGAGTAAATCTTAAAAGTTCACATCACAAGAAAAAAATTTGTACCTATGTATGGTGATAGATGTTAAAAAAGAACACTGTGGTGATCATTTTGCAACATATACAAATATCAAACCATTATGTTGTATATCTGAAACTAATATAAAAGTAAATAAGAATTTAAATTTAAATTTAAAAAATAAAAATAATAGGAAAAAAAATTTTTTTAAAGACCCAATTACAAAATTTTGGTTTTACATGGTTTCTCATGAAACTCTTATTTCTTGCACCTAATTTGGTACTTCATACTTCAAAAACAAAGTGAATCCTGTGCTAAGAAGGGATTCTACGAGCTATGCTTGGAAGTCTAGTACCTTGATGATTACACATGCTTTCCTGTCATACTGCACTATATGCTTACCTTCATTAAAAGCTGATTTGTGTGCACACCCTGGAGTCCTCTGAGTCCTTTCAATTATCTAAGCTAAGAAAGAGTAAATGACAACATCCTAGAACAAACAAGTATGTCCTTTTCAATCAAAAATCCTTCCCTTCTGCTAAAGTAAAACACAATTATGATTTCAGTGATAATTCTGTCTTTGATTTCTTTATAATTTTTATCATCGTCACATTAATCCCTAAACATTATTGTTTAGTTTTACCTCCTTTTGACCTTTGTGCTTCTTGACTTAGTGTTATATTAATATTCACTCATTTTTCACAGCTGTATTAAATATGTCATTTTATGATATTCCAGCTTAACTATTCTACTCTTAAAGGATATGAGTTGTATCCAATTTGAGCATATTATGACAAAGCCGCCTCTAAACATTCCTGTTCATGTCTTCTAGTGTAAATGTACATGCCTATCTGCAGGGTATATATTTCAGAGTGGTTATCTGAGTCATGAGTAATATGTTTTTTAACTTTACTAGACAATGACAGTTTTCCAAAGCAGCTGTATCAATTTATATTCCCGGTAGTATATGCACGTTCTCCCTGCTCCACATCTTCCCAAATATTTGATACTGTTAGACTTAATTTTATCCATTCTGGCAGATGTGTAGTGGTATCCCATTGTGATTTTAAATGCATTTCCCTGGTTATTAGTTAGATTGAGAATCTGTCATCTTTTTTCTTTTTAGCCATCTTGTTTTCTTCCTTTTGAACAAGGTTCCTAATCAAGTCTCCTCCATTTTCCCACTGGGTAGCCTGTCTCTTTCTCTGTTGTGTGTGTAGCACACATTGTATCTCTCACCATTGCTGGTAAAACTTCCTGCACCAACATTTCCTTATTGTGGCCTGCCTTGCTTCTTACTTTATAATCTCTTATAATGAGGAAGGATTCTTTTATTAATGTTGTTAATTTAGAAATCATTTTTTAACTAATGCTTTTGATGTCTTCAGGAAAGAAGTGTATGTAAAGTTTACGCAGTTATTTTCTAAAAAGCTTTATTTTTTTAGCCTCATCTTTCACATATATAATTCCCCTGAACTGATCATTTACCTGACTGGTTTACCAGTTCTCTGAATGCCATTTCACAATTTATGGAAAAAACCATTATATATATTCTTAACTTTTCCTTCTGTTCCGTTGTCTGTTTTTAATCTTCATGACAATATGGACTTTCTCTTTCTCTTTCTCCACAGCTTAATTATGGTATGGTATATTTATAATAATTCTTAGTACATAGGATAGCAAGCATGTCTATGTTGGTCTTCTTTAGGATTGTCTCGGATTTCCTTAGCCTTTTGCCATTCTATGTTTGATATCTTTGAATATTTTTTTTTCTTTCTATGTGCTGTGTTTCTCTCAGTTCACCAATTGACAATTTTACTGAATCATCCGTTTATGGATTCCGTATTTGTTGTCTTTCTATTCCTAGTTTCATTTTATTTTTTCTGCATTCACTTTAATTTATAAATTTTTCCTCTATATCATTTATTTGATTTTCAGCTGTGTTCATTCTATTACTTGCTTAGAAATAATTTTTCCTTTTCAAATGATGATGAATCCATGTATTTTCTCTGTTCTCATGTCATTCTTTCACTTCATCTTTGAGCTCCTATTCTGTTTTTGAAGGGCAATTCATTTTGTTATTAAATAGCCTTCTGATAGGAGGATGGAGTATTTTTTTCTGTTCTTAATCTTATTTCTTTTATTGCTATACCAACCTTTACCATACTGGCTTTCTTCTTTTCTTTCTTCTCTCTGCCTTGCCTTGCCTTGCCTTTCCTTTTCTCCTTTTAAACTTTTTGCTTTTGTCTTTCTTTTCTTCCTTTGTAAAAAAGTGTTACTATATTTAGTATATTTATCTATTTCCCATGGTCATTTTTAAATCTTATACTGAATATGGATAGCTCTGCCCAGGCCTTTTACATGATCCATTATTGCTGCTGACTTCTTATGTGCTTTCCCATTGCTTCTAAGACTGTTTTCTCTTCTGAGCTCCAGTCTGAAGGCTACATATTCCTACATGCATGTCTGCCTTCTGAGTACAATGCATATGGAAAAGCCCCTATCAGCTGCTACAAAGCCCTGTCTTCACTGAATAAAATACCTAGTCTGTGCTATCTTTTCTATGATTTAGTTGGCTAGTCTATACTGCGGTTTATTCTGTCTCTCTGGGGACAGGGTCTAAGATTCATTCCTTTTCATATAGAGGATCCTTGTAGTCTTAGTGAATTCACTTTAACTTGCTGGAATCTGCTATATTTCTTTCCTTCTCCTTTTCCCCCATTTTCCTTAACATCATTTTCTATTATTCCAGAATAAGACAAATAAAAATATAAGTTTTCCCAGTTTAGGTTATTTTCTATTGACCTGTCTTTGAATTCACTAGTCCTGTCTTTTCTTTTGTCCAGTCTGCATTTAAATACATATACTGAATTCTCAGTATTAAATAATGTTTTAGTTTTAGAATGGTCATATAATTCATTTTTATAAATTCCAGATTTCTATTAAAATCCTTCATCCTTTCTTCTGTTTTGTCCCTCTTTCCCTCAATTTTCTTTAACATAATTAATCATAGTCATTTAAAAGCCCCTGTCTGCTAATGTCACTATCTGCATCAGTTGTGAGTCTACATCCATTATGTGCCTTTCCTCTTGATTATTGGTCTTATTTACTTTCATCTTCACATATCTGGTAAAGTTCTACTGAATACTAAACATTATGTATAAATAAAGTAGAGGCGGTAAGTAATATCTTCTATCAGACAGGGTTCCCTTTTTTTTTTATGTTATACAGATAGGGTGACAGGTTGACCGCCTCAATCAACCTCTCAATCTAATAGGAAATTGACATGGGTCAGAGCTAAATTGTAATGTCAGTAACACTCGCTCTACCATGCTTAATCCCTGACCTTCAGGAATTAAGCACATTTGAGGGGAGTCCAGACCCTCTCTAGCTAACTTCCTGGTAGAATGTGCAAGATCTAGCTCTCTGGCATTCCTATCCTCAAAATCTGGTAAATGCCCTGATTGCCAACCATTCTTTTTCCTAATCATTTCAAGTCCTTGCAGGAATTCTCACTGTGACTTTTAAAGGTCTTGTGTATGTATGTATGTATTTAGAGAGAGCACAAGTGGGGGAAGGGGCAGAGGTAGAGAGAGAAAAAATCTCCAGCAGACTCCCTGCTGAGCACAGAATCCTCCTCAGGGCATGACCTGAGCCAAAATCAAAAGTGGCAGCTCAATGGACTGAGCCACCCAGATGCCCCTCACTCTGCCTTTTAGAAACAATTGGCCTAGTTCCTTAACACTGTAGTAACACCAGGATTCAGCAAATATCCAAAGAGGGAAACCAGTTTTATGTTTGAATCCCCTCAAGTTTCCTGATTGTCACAGCAGCTATTCATGAACCTCTTTGTATAACCTAGAGCACAGGAAATATCACAATGGCATGTTATTGGAAAATTCCTTTTCGTCTCTTCATTAACTTGTGAACTTCTTGAAGGAAGGAACTATGATGTTTTTCTCTATACTTTTAGAATACCAGGCACAAGTTAGGCATTCAGTAAATATTTGTTGATGGGTGAAAAAAAATACGTGATCTTTATAAGAATCTCATTTTTATATATTTTGAATCCTAACCATTGTATTGGTCATATAAGTGTAGTTGATCAATTTTATTTATTATTTATCTTTATTAGTTATTTATATTTATTTATACTTATTGTAATAACATTTATTAATTATTCTAATTTTTCTCATTATAGGCAACTCTATACATTTAATGTTCATGTTTATTATTCTCCTCTATTGAATTAAAGCCCAGCCATATATCTCAGAATTAAAGCATAAACAATACTCTTGCAAAAAAAAAAAAATGAAAATAGAAGTTTGGTTACAGATTCAATAATATTAGGTATTTGTATTCATAATTTATTACTCATTTATTAAGTGTATAATTGTTTCTTAGGAAAAATTAATTTTTATTTCTTTCAAAGCTACTGATAAATCTCCATGATATTGTCATATTTTTGAAATATGGAATCATTTTTAACTTATTTATTCAAAGTTGATTTTATTTTATGTGTATTTATTAAATTAAAATTAATTTATAATTTATATTATAATAAATTTATTAAAAATTAATAAATATAAATTAAAATTCGGAAATATAGAATACATGATTACCCAAACAGAAATGAAAGAACACTAATCTCATGCCCTTTAAAATACCTTCCTAAATTTAAGCTATAATGACATTTCTGCATGTTCAAGAAAAAATGAGTGGAACACCTTTAAAAGTATTACTCTACTGACTTAAAAGGTTAATGAAAGAAATGATCCTTTCCAGTTTATATAAATGTCATTGAAAGCATAGGACAAAAGCATAGCATTGGTGGATGATAATTTCCATTACATACAATGTGCTCTCAATGCTTTTCTTTTACTAGCACTCTGGTTTTCATTAGTAGTCCATCTCTACAAATGATTGTGTTTCATTAAAGTGGAAATGCAGAACAGAACATCTAAGAGCAGATCCAATGAGCAATTTTTTTCTTTTTAAACTTACAATATTCTAAGATCTTTTTGTACTAACAGTGCATAGTAGCTTTAGATGTGCTGCCCAACAAGCTAGTCACTAGCCTCACATGACTATTTACATTTAAATTAATTAAAATTAATACTATTTAGAAATTGGTTCCTCTGTTGTTCTAGCCTCATTTCAAGTTCTCAATAGCCAAATGTGGCTAGTGGTTACATTGAACAGTGCACATAAAGAACATTTCCATCATCACAGAAAGTTCTTTTAGACAGCACTGACTAGAGTTTGAAACAGATTGCAGTTGAAATTTGTGCTTTTCGTTGAAAGTAGGTCTAAGTGAAACCAGTGAAGGTCCTTTTAAGTTATTTATACTCGTTTTACTTTGAATGGCATATTTTAGAACAGTACATGGGCTCTGAGCTCACTTGGAGATTATTTTGTCCAGCCCTTTCATTAATCAAATGAAGATCGGACAACCCAAGGATCGTTGGCAAATTAGTGGTAAAGCTGGAATTGGTACTCAAGTCTCCTGAAGTAAAGTTAATTTCTCAATCTACTAAACCACATTGTCTCATTTAACTTATTTCACTCCTGAAATTTTACTACTACCAGAGAAACAAAAGGGTAAATTACCAAGTTGGCAATACATCAATGTGAAATCATCGGTTACTGGTTAATTACGTTACCTGAAGTTATTTCTATTGTGATCAGAAAATAGCACATCTCCAGACCCAAATTATGCACTATATATACAGTAGCTGCCATCTTCCAAATAATAATTATTTTTTTGCATCCTGCTTATAAACAAGTAGAGTTTAATCTCCCTAATGGAGCTGAAAAATCAGCATGAATTTTAAGTCATTAGAGAAAAATGACCTCATTCATTCCCAACAGCCTGTGCTCACTATAACCATGGCATAAAACACAATGTGTTAGGGGCGCCTGGGTGGCTCAGTCGTTAAGCATCTGCCTTCAGCTCAGGTCATGATCCCAGGGTCCTGGGATCGAACCCCACATCGGGCTCCCTGCTCTGTGGGAAGCCTGTTTCTCCCTCTCCCACTCCCTCTGCTTGTGTTCTCTCTTTCGCTGTGTCTCTGTCAAATAAATAAATAAAATCTTTAAAAAAAAAAAACCACAATGTGTTGGATCCATTTATGTGTCTCCCAGAGATACTCAGAGCTTTTTTAAGTCACTGTATCACCAGGAATTTTTGTGGTCCATAGTCGATTATTTATATTTATTTATTTATAATGAATATGAATTAAAAAAATGGGTGACTAAATCTATGGTACCACTTAGCAATACTTAGCTACTTTATTATCTTCCATTTCCTTATCTTTAGGTCATGTGGGCTTTAAAAATACAATGCAAACAATACGACTTCTACTTTTAGTTATCTGGAAAACAACTTGCTGATCTATATGAAAAATTTGTTTCACTGGGTTTAGGGATCCTCCTGAAATAGGAGCCTTCATAAGCCGATGGGAGAAATTGTTAACTTCGAAAACAAAAACTAGTCTTATATATCCTCTGTAGTAAAAACTTGGAGGGATAATAATGACATTTTTGTTGTTGTTGAGTTAAAACTACTGTAACAAATGGTCTTGAGTGACAATCCTACTAGTAAAGTTGCTTGCTAAAGAGTCATTATAACTTTCTTATAATTGTGCTCAAAACGTTTCTCAGGAAGAGTCAGATGGTGAAAAGGGTAATGACAGGGGATGTGAAAAAATCTAATATTTTGTAACATAACAACCTTGTACATTATAAACTTTTTCAATAAAATTAATGAGCTTCATGAGAAACATTGGGGTTTTGGAATAGGAAGAGTAAGTATATCCAGAAAAAATTAAGAATAAAAGAACACCCAAATTAATTTTCAAATGATAATCAATTTGAAGAATAAACAAAGCAGATTTAGGAGGAATTTTATTAAATTTTGTATTTTAATCGCATGCTGAAATACTTCCCACAACATTTATCAAAAAAATATTTTGGGGGAATCTTTTATGCGACAGTGTTTTTTAGGTCTGAGGATAGTCAATAAAAAGAATCATGAAATTTATATTCCAGTGATGAGATTCAGATGCTAAACAAATAAACAAAAGTATAACAAGTTGGTGACACTGTGAAGACAAAGGAAATAGAGGTGATGAGTAGTGACAGAACTATGATAAAAAGAGGATGCAGGGAAGGTCTTTTTGATCAGCTAATATTTGAGCAGAGCTTTAACTGAAATGCAGATAACTGGGAACAGACACTCCAAGCGAAGGCACAATGAGGACAAAGACTGTACCAAGAATGTGGTCTGAGTTGGGAACAGATTGGAAGAGAAGAGGGGTAGAAGGTGAAGTTACCCAGACATGCAACAGCAGGTAGCTTTATTTGAAGACATGGTAAGAATTACGGGTTTTATTCTAGGTGACATGGAATGTTATTAGAGGGTTAGGAACAAAGGACTGGCATGATCAGATATATTTTTTAAAGATTTCCTTGGCTGGTCTGAAGAGAATCAGCTTCAAAGGTCACATGTAGAAGCAGGGATACCATTAAGAAGCCATCACAACAACCCAAGCAAGGGATGATAGTAGCTGTATGGCGTTTTATTGGGTGAAAGTGATGAGAACTGGAGAGAAGTGGTGAAATAATCTGCATTTAACATGCATGTTAAACTGTAGGATTTGCTGTTGTATTGGATATGAAAGGTAAGAAAAAGAAGGGAAGAGATATGGATGATTTTTCAATTTTCAGCCTGAACAATTACCACTAAGATTGGAAAAGTAGGAAGAAGAGCAGATTGGAAAGATTCAGAGCTTGTTTGGGGCATGTTAAATTTAAGGTGCTTATTAGACATCCAAGAAGGGATGTTGGTATACAGTGGGATACATAATGATGGCCATCTTATTTAAACATTTATAGTTAGAGATTTTGCTACTTTTGAGTTAGTCTAATTCCCTGCAACCAATACTAAATGTTAGAAAATTTTATTAAGCCAAAACTATCCCACTTCTAACTTATACCTAATGATCATTATTCTATTTTCTGAAGAATAAATACAAGGAAATGTAATTTCTCTTTCATTACAGCCTTATGCAAATTTGCAAACAGATCATTTTACCTGATTGATCTTCTCTTACCCAGGCTAAGCATTCCACTCTTACCATTCCTCATCTTAAGTGGCTTAAATGGTTGTTCCTGGATGAGCACCCCTTATTCCCTCACCAGACCAGTAATGAGCATGAATACCAAAAGATCTGGCCAGAGTTTGTTTGTGCACCTTTCTTGGAAATAAATTTACTTGTACCTTCTTCCTCTTTCTTGTGACATTGTTGAGCTCATTATGTTTTACAGGCTACACATTGTTTAATTCTCTGCACTGTAGCATTCAAAACTCATGATTATAACTGAGTTTTTTCTTCTTTTCTGGTTGGCATTTATTTCTAACTTTATATTTTCCTGGGAAGGTCACCAATCTTTTTTAAGAATACTATTCCTGTGCAGTGGATTTTTAAAACAGAAGTATTAGCATGGTTGCCTAGAAACCATAAAGGCATTCAAAATAATAGGGAGAACAGGGGAAATAAAATGAAAATATCATCTATGATGACATTTGATTTAGGTGAGAAAACAGCTGTAGATGTTTGTGCAGCCCTGATTTGATGAAACAATCTTTTTCATCAAAGAATCTTCTTTGCAAATGTGAACTTCCTTGAAGATTAGTCATTGTATTGTTCTAATAGTTGTGTATCTTCATCATCATGACAATGTGCCTTTTAAATTATTTTAGTTAGCAATTCTTTTGTTTTCTTCACTAAAAAGGGTCAATGTTCATCCCCTCATGTTTTCTTTGATATCTGTTTGTATATAAATCATACATTTTAATTTTTTTTACTAGCAAATATTGACTGCCATATAAAATCATCAGTCACCTAATTTGGGAAGAGAAAGGATTTGATATCTAGTATGGACAACAGATTAGATCTGTGCTTGAACACCCTTCCTTTCTCTATACCCTTCAAGATTCTATAAACCAGTGAGTTTGCAACACTTACTGTTAGAAATAAGGGATTTTAGAATAAATGGATTTGGTTCACTGAATTTACAACAAAATAAGATATAGTCAGATGTCCATTTTTTAAAGCCGCTTTGTGTCTCTGAAATCACTGAAGCCACCTTTCAACTTTAAATTTCTGCTGAAAAGCAAAGTTACTAAATTTAAAGTTCGGCTGTATATAACAGCAGAAGGCCAAAAAGAACTTTTAGCCCTGCAACTTAATTTATGTATTTTCAAGAAACAGTTCTTTACATCATTTTGGCTTTTTTTGGTGTATAATCTCATTTATTCTTAAATATTATAAGCTGTTACCTCATCCACATGATTTGGTTTTGTTTTACAGCCTATTAAAAACTTTCAAAAGCTGAAATAGTTCCATTACTCATTTCTAACTAGGAAATGTCACTAAGTAAAGGATCAAAAACCCAAACAATTTTGACACCACAGAGTGGGGTATAGCAAATAAAAATCCTGTTAGAGTGCTTTAAAGAGAATAAAGATTATAGGGAGGCAAAGAAAAGGGATTCTTCTAATTGGTAAAGTAATGATTATATGATGTCATAGGATGATGGAACTGTAAAAATTTTAAATAGAATTTAAATTGATAAATTTCAGAGAAAATAGGCAGTTCATTCACTCACAGCCTCTTTTTCTGGCAGATGATCATTCCCAAAGCCACTGATGCAGAATGCTCTGTGATCCCAACTACAACTGTGGATTGGGGGGTGCGGTGGGAATGGAAGTACAATCATTTTCTCTCAATAATTACAAGTATGAGGCCAAATGGGAGTAAGTTAATGATGACTTGTTGAGCTGAGAAGTCATATATAGTCAGTGTGGGAGTTGATAATATGACTATCTTATATAATAGATATATTATCAATTCCTGAATGGAAATTTTGTAAAAACCATGAAAGGGATTAATTGAGAGTAACTGAATCTTCTCTATGGAATGATCCATATAAGATTATTAAATAATTACATTAGATAAGCAGATTTACAACAAACTACTACCAGATCATAGACTCCATGAAGATATGATCCTTGATCTGAGCTCTTTCCGCAGTCTACCAAAAATAATTAGCATCTAACAGGTACTAGTTAATGTGGCTCTGATACCAGCTTTCTTTACTTCCTTCTCCTTTCTAATCATTTATTGAATCCTTCCACCAAAGATAAATAGCTGTGGGTACAGATCTTTGTCTTTATCCTCTTAACCTTTCTTTTCATTTTCTTGTACCTTATCATTCACTGACCCTCTTCTGAGTCTCTGGCTATTTTACAAGCAAATTCAAGCTGAATCAGAATGGGTACTTTTTACTAGTAACAGAGAACTAGAGGTGTCTTTGTGATTCCTCAGCTCAGACTATGGACCTTAGCCTTCAATTTAAAACATATATCCACAAAATACCTTTGTTTCTGTCAGATACCAATGCTAACATTTAGTTGGATTTGTTTGCCTACATCAGAATAGTATTGGCATTAAGATCAAGCTGAAAGGACTTCCTTTTCTTTGTTGGTTGCACTCTGGGCTTGCTATGTGTACACTCTGAATGCAGTACCAGTGGGAAGGGCTACCCAAGGTTGATTCTGAGGGAAAAAAACCTTAAAACAATAAACTTTATGAAAAGTTACACTATGCTAGGCAGAAGACACCAGTCCTCTCACACTCTTACACATTTCCCTTGCCTATAGCTACTGCTTAACTGTTTATTAACCATTTCTAAAGTCTACGATCCATTGCCATTTTATACTGCTATGCTCAAATAATTACCGATGGGAACTAAATTAAGCAAATACTAATGATTAAATATTTACTATGGGTCAGGCACTGTGCCAGGTACCACACACATTCATTACCTTAGAGACTGTGAGATTTATTCTGCTGCAAACCCTACCTTGCTCTGGAAAAGTTCCTGAAACAGCCAAGAAAGAGCTTGTGGGATGACCATGACTTCAAATCCTAATACATTGAATATAATCAGCTTCATTAGAATATAAGTTCAGTGAAGGCAAGGCAAAAATGTGACTCATTTTGCACAATATCCCAATGAACAGGATAGTATCTGACTCATGGTAGGAACTCAATAAATATTTATTGAATGAATGAAAGAATGAATGTCAGATTACATGCAGACCCACAGCCACTGGTAATAATAGAGGTAAAATCAATGTTCATGAAATGACACAATATAAATGAGGAGAAGCACAAAATAAGAATGATGTAGAGAATTTGGACAAGATTTTCCATGAAGCATCATTGATTTTATGTGTGCCAAGAGTCACGAATGAGTAAAAACAGAGACTGCTGACTGGAAATTCTTCCTACCTGCCTGACTTTGGGTAAGTAACAGTCTCTCTGAGCATCAGTTTCCTCATCTGCTACATAGGAAAACTACACCTACCTTACAGTGTTGCTGTGAGGATTAGAGAAAATCTGCACAAAGCAGAGGGCCTGGTTCTTAATAATCATAAATAAAGGGTTTATTTCTTTACTTATTTACTAAGTGAATATTAAGTACCTACTGTGTGACAAGCATTCTGGTAGATACTGAACTATAAAGTGAGCAAGAAAAACACTGACTCACTGACTCAGAGCTTAGATTTCCATGACAGAAGAGGAAATTAATGAAAAAAAAATCACTGAAATAAATGAAAAGTAATAATTGCCTTTATAGTTAGTAGTGCTTATATTAGTATCATTAATACTAATTATTTTATTTTTAATTCTACAGATGCTTCTGTAAAGAAACAAAGTAACTGAATTCAGGAATTATATAAAAGGAATAGTTGCTCACTTTGATTATTGGATATTTTAGGCATGCTACTTTAAATAAATTATAAAATCCATCATGTATATGTGAAGCTTTTAGAACACTTCATACTTTTTAAAAGAACTATCAGTTCTATGACTATACTCCCAAGTAGTTTTTCTTCAATTAACTTTAAAGTACAATCACTAAAAAATTAATATTGAATAGTAAGAAATTTTGAATTATATAAATTTTATGCTAAATGACACAATGATCTCCCTTCATTATTAATAGAAGTATGTGTAGCACATGTGGAATTGACCTTGATAGATATTTTCATTCTCAAATTCATTGAAAACCTTTATAAACAATGATGGCAGGCCAGAAATGAATATGACAGAATAAGATTAGAAAAGTGAAGTTGATAAAAAAAGTGTCTTTATTTTATTATTTCATTCTCCAAAAGGAGAACAGAATCTAGACGTAGTAAAGTAAGTTCAAGAAAATAAGACATAGGACTTGACTTTACTCTTACATATTAATCTTATTTTAACAGAAATAACTACTATTGACCCCCTTTTTTATCTCAAACATGCACAGAAACCTTGGAAACAAAATATTTGTTGTAGGAAATATTTTAATCTTGGGTAAAAATAATGATCTTTGTAGGAGCATTTAGTGAGAAAGTTGCCAAACTTTCTGTTCCACACACACGTACAGAGAGAGATACATGTATGTATACACATATACATATAGAGAGAGCAAGAGAAAGCAAGAGAAAGGTGAGAGATTTATTATACAAATTAGCTTACATGATTGCAGATGTTGAAAATCCCATGATCTGCTGTCTGCAAGCTGGAAACCCAGGAAAAGCCAGTGGCATCGTGTCAGTCACAGTCCAAAGGCCTGAGAACCATGGAGAACCAACGTTGTGCGTTCTGGACCAAGTCTCAAGGCCTGAAAACCATGGGGCAGGTGGTGTAAGTCCCATCTCAGGGCAGGAGAAGACCAATGTCCCACCTGAACAGTCAGGCAGACTCTGAATATTTTATAGTTACCGCTGCTACTTTAATTACCATTTTGTGATATAAATATTTAAGGTAATTTAAGTCATCAAGAGTGTTTTTTAAAAGGCTTGTCTCATACATTTTATAATAGAAATACTTCATTATTAAATATTATTATATTCTAAAGTTTACTTGTTTGTGATAGCAGAGACACAATTGAGTTAATCATGGAAAAATAACTATCATTTTTTTGAAGTAGAAAAATTTTGGAAGAGTGATTTTCCAGTTTTTTGAAGGGTGTAATTAGTAATTTCTTTCACCAGTCACAGAAAGCTATATGGATAGCCATTAAGAGTGGCCTAATAATAATTCCATACAGATGTGTGACAAGTACAGCTTGTGAACTGCTTCCATGTTTTACAGTTGCCCCACTCATCTGCGGGGGATACGTTCCGAAACTCCCTGTGGATGCCTGAAACCACAGATGGCACAGAACCCTATATATACTATTTTTTCTCTATACATACATACCTATGATAAAGTTTAACTTGTAAATTAGGCATGGTAAGAAATTAACATCAACAACCTCTAATAAAATAGAACAATTATAAGGATATATTTCATAAAAGTTATGTGACTGTAGTCTGTGTGTATGTTGAAATATCTTATTGTACTGTACTCACCCTTCTTCTTGTGATGCTGTAAGATGATAAAACGCTATGTTATGAGATGAAATGAAGGGAATGACGTAGGGAATGTGACATCAAGTTAGGCTACTATTCATCTTTTGATGATTCGTCAGAAGGGGAATCATCTGCTTCCAGGAAACTGAAACTGCAGAAAGTGAAACCATAGATAAAGAGGGACTACTGTCTTTCATTTGACTTTATCCCAAGCCTGAGATGTATAGTTTCTTTCTTCCTGAAGAGAAAACTAAGTAAAGAGATTTGTCAGAGGTGCCTTAACCGTCTATAGCAGAATAGTGTTTGTAACGCAGGCCCCTGACTTCCATTCCCAAGCAAGGAGGTGATAAATGTGGCAAACTGGTGGATGGCCTCGGGCCACTTGAATAGGGACGGTGGGAAGCTGAGCTGAATATAAAATAGGGTTACCTGCTTCCATCAGGGCCCATTGTCCTGAGAATGTGATTAAAGTGCAGAATATTCATCATTCTCCAATACTTTGCGAAGATAAATTTTTCAAATGAAAGTCACCAGGAGCATTTAATTTTAATACAATGAATAAACATTCCTAAGATTTCTTGGGCAAATGTATTTCTAAAGAGCAAAAGTACAAGATTCAGTTTAGAATTTATAATTGTTTAAGACTAACTTAAACTTAATATGCTAAATATTCCATCATGTTACATTTGCTTAGGAAAAAAATTCATTTTCCTGCATAGGAGAAGGAAAGAGGAGAGCATAAAGTAAAGAAGGGAAGGATAGGGAAGAAATGATAGAGGGCTCTCTGTTACATTAATTGTGTGTATTGCTACCTAATTTCCTCCTAGAAGTTGGTAGCGGAAATGCTCCTTGCAAGCCCAGAACTTTTCCAGCTTGCTTTAAATAAAACCTCTTGGTAATAAAACAGTAGGACTCCTTTGTTCAGACATAGCTATCTGGATCAACCTCAATTATCATGTTTTTGGTAGAAACCAGTGAAATCAACTAAAACTCCCATCTGATAATGCTCAGATGATCTAAATTAAAGTTTTTGGGAAAAGAGCTACAAATGATGTTCCAAGTCTTTCACAAGGAGGCTGTATAATCAAGACACTGAAAATCTGAATCTACCTTGAAAATTGAAGTATAAAACTGCATTAAGCTGCTTCAGCCGTCTAGGTAAAAGTTAGGCCCACACAAAATCAGTGAAGCTGCAGTGTCCTCCCTCTTCCTGTGCAAATAGAAGTAGTGGTGGGAGGGAAAGGGAAAGTGAGACTTTGGGCTTTCTGAAATGGACAGGAAAATTCACAGCTGGAAACGATTTCCACAGCTTTCCTCTGTGACATTTACGGAAAAGCCATTAGAGAGGAACTAACAACTCCAAATACAAAGATGCTCCATTACTGTAACTGGGGATTTCTCTTAAATCCATAATTAGCATTAAATTCTGGTGGAAGAATGAGGTGTAGCTTCAAAATTAATTACATTTATTTTACTGGGATAAAATGAATTCTGCAAAAGGAAATACTTTCTGATTACTTTTACTAAATTGATAAGAGAAACCACAATATGTATATGTATGTGTATATATACATATTTGTAGATACAGATGCAGATGTTTAATTGCAGTTAAGATCAGTGAGGTCACCAGGGAATTATCAGTTCTTGACCCGATAATTTCTAAAGCAAAGAGCAAAGCTGAGTCAGAATTCAACTTCTTGGTGACAAAAGTCAGAATAATTTTGCATTAGTCTAAAATTCAGTTTTAAGGTATCAAAATACAGAATAAACAAATTTAACTTAATTTTTAGTACTGTCTTGTAAATATGTAGTCTGTTATCTTTTTTTAAGATTTTATTTATTTATTTATTTGAGAGAGAGAGAGGGCACACACAAGAGAGAGCACAATCAGGGGGAGTGGCAGAGGGAAAGGGAGAAGCAGGCTCCCCACTGAGCAGGGAACCCTACAGGACATGGGGCTGATCCTGGGACCCTGGGATCATGAGCTGAGCTGAAAGCAGGTACTTAACAGACTGAGCCACCCAGAGTAATGGTCAACTCAGTGCTTTCCATTCTCAAAAATCACATCTCAACAACTTCTTCACTCAAAGTTTGCATTGTCTCATTGAAACATATGCCTGTATTTTAGCTCTTATTTTAAGTAAGAATTAATTAATATATTGGAGACATAATAATCTGACTCTATATACTTAATGGTAAAACCGTAAGAAAATTCTTATTAAATAAAGCAGGAATAGGAAAAGGATACCCACTTTCATCAATATTTTAATATTGTTGAGACTATTTTGAAGTTTTTTTATTTTAAAATTTCAGCCCTACATGATGTTTAGGGTTATTAACTTAATATTAATATTTTTATTGCTATTTACAATGAGCTAATTTTCTGAGTTGTGTGAAAGCAGTTTTAAGTCCCAAAGCAGGCATTTATGTATAGTACTTAAATTGGTCTTTACAGCAACCTTATGAAAAAAGGAATTATTATTAACCACATTTACAGATGAAGAAATTAAAACTCAGGTAATTGAAGGAGTTTTCTACATTAACAATTATTCAGTTAGGTATAGAATGTTTGTGTCTAAATCTTTTATTTATCTTCCAGAATATTTTGGTGTTGCTTTGCTTTCTTCTGTCATTTCCTGTAGCCTAAGGTTTGCTTTATTCTCCTTCCCTTTGCAGGTAACCTGATCGTTTCCCCTATATGATCCATAAAATTAAAAATTAAACTAGAATATATCTAGATTTTGAAAAGTCAGTTTTGACTAGTACCTATTCAGTGATTACTATATACAAAATAGATCTTTCTTTAGGAAGCATTTCTTCTATTATACCTTTCTTTATGGCTCCATTTTATTTTGTCTCACATTAGTTACTTTTATGTTATCCTTTGCTCTTTAGATTGTATAATATATACAGTATATTTATGTATGCATGCATATGGGCATACATGTGTGTTTCTGATGCTATCATCATTTCCTTGTCTTTTTCTTCTGTATTTTGAAAAAGCTCTGGTTGGTTTTCATATCATTTAATTTGAAATATTTGATTTAATATTTGATCTTTATTTTTTGTGCAGATTTGATGCACTTTGTTGTGCATTCTTATAGATTTTTAAGTATTTTGCAATTTTTTTTAGTTTCCTTAAAATTTTTTATCTGATCCCACTCTTTTTGCATTTCCAGACACCTTTTAGCTGGATTCCTTTTTCTCTCATGTTTTGTCTTCTTGTCTCTTTTTAATACTTCTTTCATGTTTTAAATTCCTTACTTTTGTTGAATATACCAAAAAGGGGCAATGTCGCTTAGGGTCCCATTAGGTAACAGAGTCTCAATTTGAAGTCCTACCTCCAAAGAGTAGGCAGGTAAAAGAAACAGTCAAATGCAGTGAGGCCCCCAGAAACTAGCAACCATGGGAAGCCATTACTGTCTCTTAGCCCTGAAAGATCCAAGATTAAAATAGTGTTTCTAGAGCCTCTTGAGAGTTGGAGCCTTAGGGAAGGGACCAACATGACAGATTATATAGTCATGCAGTGATTTAGCCAAGCCATTGCCAGAGTGCAGTGCCAAAGTAGGAAAAGGGAGAAGAAATATCCAGAGACCTTGCTTTCATCTCAGTCTCCAGTCTCCTGCCTGTGCTTCTCATAGGTCTGGACAAGTGGAAGTCAGATGTCAAGGATGCTTGCATGATGCAATTGACAGGGGTCAGGACAGGTCTCAGGGCACAGGGCAATGAAGTAAGAAATGGATCATGGAACAAAATGAGAAATGCTTCTATGTATACATTCTAAAATATAATTCAGTTTCCAATGGCAAGTCATTTTCAGATTATACTCTTATTCTTCCTTCTTTTTGTGTGCTGCTAAATTTTTCAATTTCTTAATTTCATTTACTCATTTACTCATCCTCATTTATGGACTTTTCTATTATATCCTATTGATTTAATGCATTGATAGAGCCTTCTGATTTTTCCATCGTTTCTTTCAATGTTTAACTGATGGTCATCAATATTCACCTGAGTCTTAAGCCAAGTGTGTGTTATATGTACTGAACTTCTTAATAACTTTCTCATGTTTTATGATCTTACTCTGTGTGGATTTTTTAGCCTGAAGAATTCCGATTCTACTATGATTATCTCACTATGAATTTTTATTCTTATACATAATCTGAAGCAATCATTTTGTTCTTTTTCCTTGCAAAAAAAAAATCACAATTTCTAGAGTACTTCAACCTTTGAACTATTCCAGGTTAATTCCTCCCAACTCCATTATCCAGTATAAAGTGCTACCAATGTTTCACTTTCTTCTCACACCTTTTTGTTGCTTATGTGATCTAGAAATCCTTGAGTCCCTCTAATAAAAAAGAGGGATTAATGGAGGAAATTGGATCAAGAAACAGCTGTCTGTCATTGCAAACAGGTCCTCTGTGTGTGTGTGAGCGTGTGTGTACGTCTCTATCCTCCGGATGGTGAAAATTTTCTATCTGTGCAGTAAACTAATGTAATAAGGTAGGTTGCCATTTTAGAAAGGTGGTTAATATCTCCCTGGCTTCCTGTCGATGTGGTGAGTGGAAATCCTCCAGGTGCTTGATGGCTCACTGAGAAGCAGGTCTACTTTTAGAAGCATTGCAAGAGAAAGGAGGGAAGGATGAAAGAGGCTGCATTGGGTACCGCTGGCGTCCCATTATCATTATTCATTTTTCCCTTCAATTAGTCATTGTTTGCACATCCCTGCATAGATAAGAAAATTCTTTTTCATACTTTCTTGCTTAAGACATTTCCTGGAGTCTATTCTAATTTCCTCAAGAAATTAGGGTCAAGAAAAAATTCTTTATTGACAGCAGTGGATAAGAATCTACTTAATTTCTTCAGCCAATCCTTTTATTTTCTTGGATTTAAACTCAGATAGATAAGTATCTTTAAGATGAGAACCTGGAATAAAGGTCGCATTTTATATTAATATCATTATCTTGTTTTCATTTGAATTTTTGAGATTGTGTTATATCTGCTGAACACCTAGATAATGTATATATACATGTATTATATATATATATATGTATATATATATATATTTAGGGAGAGTTAGGATCACATAGTTTAATGTTTGAGAGAATGGTTTGGGGCATTAGAAAATATTGTCTCTTATATGGGCAGAATTAGCTTTCTTTCCTTGATTAAATAGTACTGGTTTTGAAAGTAAATTTATCCCTTATTGGCTCTGTATAACTAACCTGTAAAAGCATATCTATAATCTCCTCAAAATTCTCTATGATATGATTTATTATCTTTTCTTTTTCTTATTAATTTTTTTCAATATTTAGAGATACCTTGCTTTCTCTAGTCCTCCTAATTTTCCCCCAAATTCTACATGCCTACACATTTTAAACATTTCTTTTAAATCATCAAAAACAGAAAGCAACAAAGCTAATCATTGTATAATTACTCCCTTTCTTAGGGTAGAGTTATATCAATCAATAACTCTTAACTTCATACCTTCTGTTGGTATTTAGTTTGATGGCTTACTTTTAAGGACAGATTTTTAAAACATAAGTACAACATTTCAATAAGTAGTTGTTACTGAATCCCAAGAATCTGTAATAATACATATGCAACTTCACAGAGAGGAATTCAATGACACAATACATTGCAGGGAGAACACAGCTATAAAAAGAGAAAACATATTTTGAAATTCCAACCAATGGAATAACTGACGGGAAAATAAGCTAACATCTTTCCATCTTTACAAATTGCTGATCAATAAATCGCACTTTAAAAGGAGCTGAGTAATTACTATATGAGGCTTGAAGCAATAGGATCCTCATTTACATATTAACAGACACTTACAGCAATGATTTCTGTCATGGGCTTGTATATGTTTAACATGATAAATCACACCAGTAATTCAGATTGATTTTTCTAATGCATAATAAAAAGGCATTGCAATTTCTGACAATACATTGTCAAAAGTTCAGAAATAACAGAAGTGAAACCAGTGAATTAGTGAAGCAGTAATTAGTAAAAGTTTATTTTGCACATACCAAAAAAACAATTTGCTAACCAGGAGCAATCAAACCAAAATATGAAATCAGGCTCAGAGGAATATTGTTTTAAAGTAGGTTATAGAGTGAGAAAGCTGTGACTGTTTATTCTTCATAGTGATTGGTTATAATATTAGAATTTTCTTAATGGTGGGGAATTGATCAGTGGTTACCTGATATCACCCTTGGGAAATAATTTAAGTTTTGCTTATGATTTCCAGAGACATATGCAAGAAATGACCCAGGTCAAGTTAGTCTTGAAAAATATGCTAAATTAGGGCACCTGGGTGGCTCAGTCAGTTAAGCGTCTGACTTCTGCTCAGGTCATGATCTCAGGGTTCTGGGATGGGCCCCATGTTGGGCTCCCTGCTCAGCGGGGAGTTTGCTTCTCACTCCCCCTGTATCCCTCCCCCTTGATCTTGCTCTCTTTCTCTCTCTCTCTCTAGCTCTCTTTTTCTCAAATGAATAAAATCTTTAAAAAAAAGAAAAAGAAGCTAAATTAAGCTTTGTTTTTATGACTAAACTGGTTTTGTCTGCTCAGGGACTTTCCAAGACTGGTCTCTATGTGTTTTTGATTTTATCAACGTATTTACTTACTATAGAAAAATACAGGATTAATTTAAAGATTAAAACGAATTGTGAAATATATGCAGTCATTCCTTTTTTTAAAAAATATTTTTATTTATTTATTTGAGAGAGAGAGAGCATGAGAGGGGGGAGGGTCAGAGGGAGAAGCAGACTCCCTGCCGAGCAGGGAGCCGGATGTGGACTCCATCCCGGGACTCCAGGATCATGACCGGAGCCGAAGGTAGTTGCTTAACCAACTGAGCCACCCAGGCGTCCCAAAATATATGTAGTCATTCTTAAAGCATCTTCAACTTTTCAGGGTGGGAGGATGGAGGAGGATAGCAGATTCCTAGGCTTTAGGAACGATACATTTTATTAAAGGCAAAGATACCATTCAATTTTCTTAATATCAGTTGGATTGTAGATTTTTCAACAGATGGGAGGGCACTGGAATTGATATATAAGTCCAAAACAGTTTCAGAGAATTGAGGTCATAGTGCCTACTGCCCCCTGAAAATTTGGAAAGAAGGAGAATACAGAGAATGAGAGCCAAGATAACTTAACTAGGAGAGCAGAAGACACTAGAGCCATAATTTAGAGAAACACCAGAATGTTAATTTTGATGAATTTCTGGAGAAGGAGTGTGGATTGTCATGAGAATGAGAAACTACAGAAGGCCCAATATTTTGAGGACCACCATACTATGGGCTTTACCTTCAGGAACCCTTCCAGGTTCTCATGGTAAAGAGACAAAAACAAAAACAAAACAAACAAAAAAAAACAAAGTCAAGTGTTGCCTGAATGGTTCCAGTCAGTTAAGTGTCTGCCTTCCGCTCAGGTCATGATCCTGGAGTCCTGGGATGGAGCCTCATGTTGCGTTCCCTGCTCAGCAGGGAGCCTGCTTCTCCCTCTCCCTCTGCCCCTCCCCCCCATTCATGCTCTTTCTCTCTTAAATAAAGAGATAAAATTAAAAAAAAAATAAACAAGCCTGTCCTTTTTCTGGCTGGAAGAGGAAAAAGGTACACACTTTCAAGATTGCTCAGGGCATTCTCTTTAACATTAACAAAGGCCTACTCTGCAGGGGAATAGACATAACTGAGTCTTATCCAACCTGGGAGGAGGGCAATTACATGAACCCAGTAAACTCTAGCTTTTCTGTCTCACCTAAGGAAGGTGGAGAAAAAGCTGAGAAGCACTTGGGAAGGTCACAGCCCAGGTACAAAGGGCCCCACTGAAAGGATGGGACTTTATCAGAGGATTATAGAAGATTTCATCTCCCTGCATCTTACCACCACACCGGCAGTGCCCCCATGTAGTAACAGTGGATACAAACAAAAGAGCTGCAAGACTCTACTTAAGAAAGCATTCTAGGGGTAACCCAAAGACAACGGGAGGGGCAAAAACAGAACACCAGAGGAAATTGAAACCTCCAGCACCCGTACCTGCAGCAAACATTAAAGTGCAGTTTGAAGTCTAGCCAGATAAACATAGAACCTCCCACTCTATAATATGGGTTTATTTCTTCAGTTCCTGTTACCTAATACATCATGGCACATTTTCATCAAAATTAACCAGGCATGCTAAAGGCCTCATCATCCCAGAAAGAAACTCCATACCCATGAGCTGTCATTCCCCAGTCCTTCCTCCCTATAACAAACACAAATTATAATTTAAGAATCTTGTAATTTTCACTTCCCTTAGCCTACCTATTATCAACATAATATATTTTGAGGTTTATGATATATGTAGAAACAGAATGTGTAATAGTAGTACAATGGATAGGATAAGAGTGGTAAAAATATTCCAAAATTAGGTAGTGATGAGGTTGCAGAACTTTGTGAATAAATAAAAAATAAAAATAAAAAAAATAAAAAATAAAAATAAACAGACACTGAATTGTACACTTTAAAGTGGTGGATTTTAGAATGTATAAATTATAGAGATATAATTATAAAAATATAGAAATATAGAAAGCTATTTTTTTTTTAAAGCTCAAAGATGTATTTTTATGTCTCTACAAATTTCCCTATTCTGGGCATATCAAATAAACGAAGTCATGCAAGATGCTGTTTTTTGTGGCTACCTTCTTTTACTTAGCAAAATATTTCCAAGGTTCATCCACTGCTGAAAAAAAACATATAATCCATTTACATTTAATGGGGTTACAGATAAGAGTTTCATCTGCCATTTTTCTATTTGGTTTTTTTAATGTCTTCTGACTCTTTGTTCCTCTATTCCTACATTACTGCCTTCTTTTGTGTAAAATAGATATTTTCTGGTGTGCTATTTAAGGAGAATACATTAGAAGAACACTCGAGGTGGTAAAGATGTTTTTAGTAGGGAACAAAAGAATAAACCATAACAAATAGCTAAATTGTACCTTATCAAAATTAAAAGTTATTGCTGTTTAGAATACTCAGCTGAGGAAAAGGCAAGCCATAAACTGGAGAAAATACTCAAAATGCTTATATCTGACAAGAGAATTGTATCCAAATTATATACTCTTAAAACTTAATAATAAGGAAGGAAACAAATGTTAAAAATGGCAAAACTCACTTCACAAGAGAAGACATTTGAATGACCAATAAAGAGATAAAAAGATGTTCTACATCATTAGTCATCAGGGAAATACACATATAACTATAATGAGAGACCACTTCACACACACTAGAGAGTTTAAAATTTAAAAAATCCCTGTAATACCAAACATTAGTGAAGATGTGGAGCAACTGGATATCTCAAATATACTAGTGTAAAACGATATAACCATCTTGGAAAATTATGTTTCCGTTTCTTATAAAGTTAAACATACAATGGCCATATAACCCAATGATCCCACTTCTGAGTATTTAACGAAGAAGAATGAAAATATATGTACACACAAGGAATTATAGAAATATTCATAGACTCTTTATTCATAATAACTGAGTCAGTAAACAAATTGAGTTATATCCTTTCATAAATTGTTACTCAAAATAAAAAGAATGAGCTGCTACATGCACCAACTTGGTGCAATTTTAAAAATTAAAATTTTAAATTTAAAAAAATTAAAAATTAAAAAACCAATTTTAAAACATAATGCTGACCAAAAGAAGCCAGACACAAAATTGCGCATAAAATATAATTCTTTGTATTGAACTCCTAGAATAGGCAAAAGTAATTGATCTTGCAGAAAACAAATAATTGACCGCCTGGACCCAAGGGTGGGGAGCACAGTTAGGAAGTGAGTGTGTATTTCAACATGCAACATATCCCAATGTAGTTTTAAAATTCTCTTTCCTTTTGATAATGCCCTCCTTCATAATGACAACAATAATGACTCATAGTGATGGTGCTAGATGTGAGGCACTTTAGGTACGCACTGTGCCTGCCATATTGTTCTACTGCCAGTTTGGTTAAGACAGGAATTGCATTTCCATGATTGCCCTTCCTCGTACAGGTCTGGGTTTGCGTTGTTCAAAAGAAAAGAGAGAAATGAAATAGCAGCCATCACCCTCTGATGGTGTTTTTTGATCAAACACAGAGGTTAGTGGAGTTTTCCAGTTTTCTTTTCTTGCCCTGCTTTTCATCTAATTCATCTACCTGCTACCCAATAGTCAAGTCCACCTCCAAACTCTTGACTGTGAGCCTACAGAAGCACTAACTGCAGAGTGGCAAGAGCTTCCCATAGGTATCTGAGAGCTTCCCTGTCACAGGCTCACTTAGGCAACTGGACTTGGTTCTTCCAGTTTCTCTGCAAGCAGTGATTTTTCTCTAAACATCCAGTTACCCATTCTGATTATTCATATTTCTAGTTCCTTTGACAACTGTGTATGCTAAATTCCAATAATGAACCCCTCATCCATATCACTTGTGGTACTGTTACACTGTTTGAAACCTGGAGTGTTCTCTCTCTCTCTCTCACACACACACACACACACACACACACACACCACTCCCATCCTCACAGTCAGATGCACAATTTTCAGGAAAACACATGTTTTCCTGGTTTGGGGGGGAAACGGGGTAAGATTTTGCCTTCTTGAAAAGAACATAGGAAGAATCAATGATGTGAATGAATTTAAGAAAGAACTCAGGTAATGATCATTGAGTACATTAAGTGTTACTCATAAGCCTATTTCCTTCATCACTCTGTGACTCTGACTGAATTTCTTTTTTTTTTAATTTTTATTGTTATGTTAATCACCATACATTACATCATTAGTTTTTGATGTAGTGTTCCATGATTCATTGTTTGCGTATAACACCCAGTGCTCCTTGCAGTACGTGCCCTCCTTAATACCCATCACCAGGCTAACCCATCCCCCCACCCCCCTCCCCTCTAGAACCCTCAGTTTGTTTCTCAGAGTCCACAGTCTCTCATGGTTCATCTCCCCCTCCGATTTCCTCCCCTTCATTCTTCCCCTCCTGCTATCTTCTTTTTCTTTTTTTTTTTTTTTTAACATATAATGTATTATTTGTTTCAGAGGTACAGGTCTGTGATTCAACAGTCTTGCACAATTCACAGCGCTCACCATAGCACATACCCTCCCCAATGTCTATCACCCAGCCACCCCATCCCTTCCACCCCCACCACTCCAGCAACCCTCAATTTGTTTCCTGAGATTAAGAATTCCTCATATCCTTGAGGTCATATGATACAGATCTTTCTCTGATTGACTTATTTCGCTCAGCATAATACCCTCCAGTTCCATCCACATCGTTGCAAATGACAAGAGTTCATTCCTTTTGAGGGCTGCATAATATTCCATTATATATATATATATATATATATATATATATATATATATATATATATCACATCTTCTTTATCCATTCATCTGTCGATGGACATCTTGACTCTTTCCACAGTTTGGCTATTGTGGACATTGCTGTTATAAACATCGGGGTGCACGTACCCCTTCAGATCCCTACATTTGTATCTTTGGAGTAAATACCCAGTAGTGCAATTGCTGGGTCATAGGGTAGCTCTATTTTCAACTTTTTGAGGAACCTCCATACTGTTTTCCAGAGTGGCTGCACCAGCTTGTACTCCCACCAACAGTGCAGGAGGGTTCCCCTTTCTCCACATCCCCGCCAACGTCTGTCGTTTCCTGACTTGTTAATTCAACATCGTTCGGCATCAGGGAAATCCAAATCAAAACCTCAATGAGATACCACCTCACACCAGTCAGAATGGCTAAAATTGACTGAATTTCTAACTTGCATGCAATAGGATTCCAGAATTTTTCCAGAATCAGTTACTGCTTAAAGTACCCCTGGGGGTCCCAGGGGCAGCCTCCCATCCTTTCTCTTCTGTTTTACTGTCCATATTCATTCACTTACTCATTCAAGAAATATTTAATGAGCACATATTTTGTTCTAGATATTATTTAAATATATCCTCAAGGACTTTACAACACGGAGGCAGTCATATAATGGAAAAATGAGTTTAGAAAGAATCATGGGTGAGGTGCAATGGATTCACTAACAAGGGAGAGGCTCAGTTTACAAAGAATGAGTTTTTCAAAGCAGGCTTCATAGAGGATTAAATGGATCGTCTACACTGGATGTTTCTCCTGCTTTTTGTTCTTCCATCTATTGCACTGCTCTTTGCCCAAGCTGGGAAGATCAGTGACCTCATTGTTACTAAATTCAACTTTATGAAAAATACCTAAAGTAAATTTGTGTGATGTTTACTTTCTATATCACATATGTTAATTTTGCTTATCATGTAAGTAAAAGCTATTCTTGGTAGAAAACTTAGGAACTACAGCAATTCACATAAAATAAAATTCTGCCTGTCCTTCAGGTGTACAAATATCTGTTTTATAGTTATCTAGTGATGTTAATTTGTTTAATGTTCTTGTCACTTGCTCATTTTTATTTTAAGATATTCATCTTTAATTTTCATAATCGTTTTTAGGAACTCTATAATATGGCACCTATAAAACTAGTATAAACTCTTCTTCTGTAAGAGAGGTCGTATTTTCTTTCCAAGTTTGTCACTTGCTATTTTGGTTGTGATGTTTCAGTCCGGTTCACTGCAGAAAACAGATGGTGCACCCAAAGGGTTTAATTTAAAGAGTTTACAAAGATATGGGCATGATTTGGGGACCAAACAAGGGATAATGAAACACCCAAGGATTAGCAACCACAGGGAGCTGTTGGCCCCCCTTGGCCTGAGCATCAATGGGAGGGAATGATGTTACCAGAGTCCAACCAGAAGAGGATCCTTCTGGTCTCCTGCTTGTACCACCCATAGGCCAATATAATCCAGAAGCCAGAAGACAGTGGGAGTCCAACGTTGTAACCAATAGGGGCCAGTCTCTGGTAACACAAAGCAAGGTAGAGAAGAGCAAAGATTTGATGCATAAAATTTCTTTGATTTATAGAAGTTTCTATTTTTCATAAGTCAAAATTAATACTCTTTTTTTTCAATTAGTTTCCAACTTCATTTTTAAAATAACTTCCTTAACCAGAGATAATTTTTTGGTTATATTTTAGGGTTTTTTAAGAATATATTTTCCATTTGGACTTCTTCCAGTTCTCAGATGATTCATTGCTTTCTTTCCTGAGACCTTTACTCTTGCTTTTCCTTCTTTCTGGCCCAGTATCCTGTCTGGCTGGACAGTTGTCGCCCAGTTATAAGCTTAACCAAATCAAAGATGTACTTTAGATCTCTAACAGGTCAGAGATCTTACGTTCAGAAGTAAGCACAGTGCCAGGCAAGTGGTGAGAGCTATTTTGGTCTCAGGGTCAAATAATCACTCTATGTGACAATGTTAAATTTTACCTGAATGCTCCTGGAGCATCCACAGGTAATAAATCTCCCAACTCTTTTGTGTCCTAGGAAACAGTTAAATGCAAACAACTACTCTCCTCCATGTGACTTAAATAAGACACTCAGATGCTCCCCTTTCTTAAAAATGGCTGGTCCAAACAAAGATACTCTGAATTTCCTCTTTGCCTTATAAATGATTAGCTGAGTTGTTTGTACCTACTGAGCAATCGAAATAAAATACCTACTAACTTGACTTGACCAAACTTTAGTTAAGTTTCTCTGCTCTCCCCAGGCCCGGGTTTGACCATCCTTGAGTAAGTATCAGGAACTCAGAACAGCCCTTCCTGTACAGCCCCTCCCGAATCTGCTGACCTCAGGGAAAAGTTTCAATGATTAGATCAGACTGTTGCTCATCCCATTTTTTCACTTTTGAATCTTCTTTGCCTTGTTAATCCTTCCTATAAAAGAAGAGCTTTTTTCCTGCTTGATATTTGAATCACTTACAGATCTTATGGTCCTTATGATCGGAGCATAAAAGCCCTCTCCTTAGCCTTTCTCCCTCTTGCAAAGACACCTTACCTTATAGTTAGAGTCTCCCTCCCCATTACAATAATGCTTTTGAATTGGGGTGCCTGGGTGGCTCAGTGGTTAAGCGTCTGCCTTTGGCTCGGGTCATGATCCCAGGGTCCTGGTGAGGGCTCCCTGCTCCGTGGGAAGTCTGCTTCTCTCTCTCCCTCTCCCACTCCCCCTGCTTGTGTCCCCTCTCTCGCTGTCTCCCTCTCTCTGCCAAATAAATAAATGAAATCTTTTAAAAAAAATAATGCTTTTGAATAAAGTCTCTCTTTTCTCAAGTTCAGATTTTTTTTTTTAATTTGTCCATTTTTGTCCCTGCTCATCTTTAGGGTTGTTAAAGTCTGGGAAAAGAGTACTCATCCATTCAACAAACACTTATGGAGCAGCAATTCTGTGTTGCATACTCTTCTAGATGCTGGGGATATAATGAAGAGAAAGGCATAGCCCATTCTCCTAGAGAATTCACAGTATTATTAAACACAGGGCAATAAGTGCTATCAAAAAAAAGTCACTATGTACTCAGACTATAGAGGACAGGCACTTATCCCTGAGGGAGATAAACAGGAGGATGATTTCAGAAATCAGTAGAATTTGAGATGATCAAATATATTATAAAACATAATTCAGAAGTATATATTGTAGGCAGAGATTTCCAACTGTTTGAATGTCAGAGATGAGTATGGCTGAGATTATCAGCAAAGGCTTCATTCACAGACAAACAAGGTGAACCTTGAAGAATAGTGAGGACTTAAATGACAAAAAAGAAAAGCAGATGTTTCAGCAAAGTTTTATGAGCACAGGGAGATGGAGCAGAGGTGTGTGATGGGGAGAAAAGGAGATGCAAAGGACAAATAGTATTTCCTCCTGTGGGAAAACCCCCACTCTTCCCTACTGTGTGTCTCCTTTACTACTCACACAAAACGCTTCACTTCTGGTCACCAAACATGTGGAGGTTTTTCCCCACACCAAGCAATTCTCTGTGGCACCAGCTGGGGGTCCTATAATTTAACTCAATTCTGACACTGTCTACCCAGAGATAGCCTCAGATCCCACGGGGTAAGGTCTCAGCCCCACAAGACTGTCTCTCCATCCCCCCCCCCCCCAACACACACACTTCAAATGCCTGTCGCAAGCCTGGTCATTGTCTGTACTTCTGACCAACTGGCTATAGACTGGAGGTTCCAAAGACCCCCTCCTTCAGTTTGACCAATTTGTTAGAGTGGCTCACAGAACTCAGAGAAACACTTACTTCTGTTTACCAGTTTATTAAAGGATATGATAAAGGATACATAAGAGCAACCAGATGAAGAGACACAAAGGGCAAGATCTGAGAGGGTCCCTAGCATAGGAGCTTCTGTACCTGTGGAGCTGGGGTGCATCACCCCCCCCGGCCCCAGGTGTGGAGGTGTTTGCAGCCTGGAAGCTATCTGAAACCCCTAGTATTGGGATTATATGGAGGCTTGCTCATATAGATATGATCAATTATAAATTCCATTTCTAGCCCCTTTTCCCTCTCTGACAGATGAGGGGAGGGCTGAAACTTTCAAGCTTCTAATTATTGCTTGGTATTTCTGGTGACCAGCCCCCATCCAGGAGGCATTCAGGAGCCCACCTGGAGTCTCCTTATTGGAACAAAAGATGCTCCCATTGCTCTTATCACTTAGGAAATTACACAGGTTTAGGAGCCCTGTGTCAGAAACAGGTTAGGGACCAAATATTGGAATGAAAGATGCTTCTAGTGCACCTGTCACTTAGGATTTATAAGGGTTTTAGTGGCAATGTGTTGGGAACCGGGGGCAGAGACTGAGATACATAAAGATAGAGCTAGAGTTACAGGTGATATAGATCTTATTATTTCAATCAATCTTTCCAATTCTGTACTCACGGCACTCTTTCAGCACCCATTGGAACCCACACCTGTGTTTAGTTGATATCGTATCATAAAATCATGTCTTGTTTATTTGCTCTACTCACATTTTATTTTCTTTAGACGTCGGGTTGTAGAACTAAGTGCACTAGGGAGCACACATTTTTCCCCAAAACAGGACTCAGATGACTGATGACTCTATTTTCATGGTGACGTCAAGTACTTTCCTTACGATGAACAGCAGCTCTTGCTCCAACTTGACACCAAACAATTTTAAACATCACTATAGAAAGGACTTAACAATTTTATTAAGTCCATATGCTGAAGTAAACATATTTAGGCTGAAGTAGATTGACTATGTTATCCTGAGGATGGAGCACATTTGTCAGAGTTTATTTTCTGCTTATGACAGATCTGCAGTGATGGTCCAGCTGACTCAGACCTTATGGTTAATTTCTCGCATTATAATGCGATTTCTACCTTGGTAATCCAACAGATGGTTTCTCTCTTCTTGTCTTGGGTATTATGAGAAAATGGATCAAATTCAGAGTCTGGTAAAGCCACTGTGAAATTCTGACACAGACCACGAGCACCTGCACATATGTGTGCAAAAAATGGGGTGTTTCTAGCCCTCCCTGCCAACTTAGATTTACCTACCGTGGACCCACAGCTCTGGCTTGGCATCTTGCCGAAGAGCAGAAAAATATTCCGGGGGCACAGACTAACATTTCATTTATATTCCTTCCAGTGTTGTTTATTACTCTTTGCTAGGCCTCATGGCAGGAAGTTGTCTGTTGTCTTCCAAAAAAGAAGGTACATTTCTTTTTTTCCCTCTCTCCTCATTCCCAGCCACGGTGCTGGCCAACCTCTCCCACATGAGGTGTTCAACATGAAGAATTGTGCTTTTGAAAATAGATGTACTTTCAGCATGAGAGTAATTTTGATTGAGTGAAAAATTCACATGTTAGCTAGACAGAGTATATAAATGTTATTTGGTTTTATGAAAGCTCTACTAGGAAATTGCATTTTAACCACCAATAAATGAATTTCAATATACATAAGGTGACATAAGGTGCAGATGCCTGCTTTACTTTTCATTATTCCTCATATTTCATAGTCATCCTGTGCAGTAGGGCCCTTTCAGTTACCTTGTAAAGCATGCATTATTTCAACATTTACTGGAAATGCTTAAATATTTAGGCATCAATAAAGCAGAAATTAAAAGAAGATACTCTTTTTGGTATTTTATATTCTGAGTTCCCTGAACATTTTATGAGAAATAAAAACTTTGACCCTCTTTAAAAGTTTCATTCTAAATATGACAGAAGAAACATATCTCTAATTTACAATATAAATCCAATGTGGAAATGGGTTTGGTATTAATAGATGCAACATGCAGGCATTTTATCAGAACATTTTAATTCTGAAATTTGTTATAGCATTGAGGGATGAAGAATAAATTATAAATCCATATTCATGTACATCTGATAGAAAAGTTCACAGCACTTATGATGACAAGAATATGGCTTTCTAAAATAAAATTTATAGTTTTGTATTGTTAGAAGTGAATAACCTTGGATGGAAGTTTCAGTATTATCTAGAGGCTTGTGTGGTAACCTGGATAGTTTTTATTTTCAAAATGCAAAGTGGGGTGTCATCTCTAGCACCTGCAGAATCCACCTAAAAGGGTTTTTTCCTACAATGTGTCTTCACTAACACTAACATGTAGAGACCAGATTGCTAAACAAATGCCTAACTGAATTTAAATCTAGAACTTACCTAAATGTAAGACATGTATTCACAGTGCTTATCACAGTGCCTGGCACTTCAACTTGATCTCCTGGTCTCTTTGGAAAAAACTGGAAACATATTTTAAGTTCAATGTTAAAACCACAAAAATCTATTCAATAAAAGTGGTTAGATCAATTATCTGGCATTATGGCTCTACCTACCCGTTCCAGTCTCATGTTATTACTTGCAGAAAAATCCAGGAAATTATCTAGTCCCTTCAAAGATTTAACTGTCTCCCACGACTCTAGGCTAACATTTCAATACATTACTTCGCATGGCATGTGCTCTAGTTAGCTCGCACTTCTGACTTTTCACTTTCCTGACTGTTGTTCTATTTGTCCTGCTCCTTCTTGGTTAAATACCATCCTAAACCTGCTGCCAAAAAGTCCTATTCATCTCTGACATCTCCGCTGCGCCATGACCTCTTCCACGGTCAGAACTAATCCCTCCTTCCACTGACTGCCCAGATGATTGTTCTATACTTGAGTTGTAGCCATTACATCACTCTGTCCTTCCTTTTAGTATTTTTATGCTCGTTTCTTCACAGTAACGTCCTTAACGATAGGTAGGAACGGCTTTGCCTGTACACTTCACAATGCCTCGTCCACTTGAGCTTGTGATAAAGCACTAATGGTCATTCAAGGTAGGATGAGGGACCAAATGCACCAGAGTAAAAAAACTGATGAAAAGATATATACACATTTTATAAATAAAAGTTGAAAGACATATATACATATTTGTTACAGTTTTCTATCTGTTTAGATGTTACTGAGGGCTAAAACACACTGCTTCATTTTATTTTACTTTTCTATTGTGGTAAGATATACTTCATATAAAATTTACCTTATTAACCATTTTTAAGTGAGCAGTTCAGTACTGTTCAGTGCATTCACACTGCTATGCAATATGGCCACTATCCTGCTCCACAACTTTTTGGCCATTCCAAACACAGACTGTGTACCCACCAACTACATGCACCACTTTATTTTATAACAGCTATTAAAACAGACACTCTACGTAAGGATTCTTAAAACATTCATATGTATTTCAATTTCTAATATTACGGGATAAGCATATCAGGAGATGCACTCAGATATTTAAAACCATCTCTGTGGACATGCGAGTCATGTAAAACACGATTAACGAAGTAACTGAGACTGTGTGCTGACGTTTGAAAGAAGCAAATTAGAATAAATTATCATGAAATATGTATGCCTTTATGTGAAGCAAGATAATATTAATCAAGCCATATATATCTAAAATGTTTCAATACACACACCCCATGATTACTGCTTTTACTTATGAACATATTCTGTGATCTATGTGTCTGATACAAGTTTATGAATTGTTTTTCTAATGTAGGATTTAAATTCCTTGGAAGAGCAATGGTATATTTAGAACTCAAACCTATTTGTTAGGCAAAGACACAGGCATGTATTTCTAAGCACAGAGCTATGGGAATTGCTCCTGAATAGGATTCAATAACAAACAATATTCTGAAATGGAAGCAATAAGAACCTATACTTGGTTTTGCGATTTTATTTTATTTTTTTATTTTTTAAAAGATTTATTTATTTGAGAAAGAAAGTGTGTGTGTGCAGGGAGCGGGGGAGGGGTAGAGGGAGAGAGAGAATCTCCGCTGAGCTTGGAGCCCCAGGTGGGGTTCTATCTAAGGACCCTGAGATAATGACCTGAGCTGAAATCAGGAGTCAGAGGCTTAACCAAATGAGCCACCCAGGCACCCCTTGTTTTGAGATTTTAAAATATGAATACACCAGTGTATGGGTGATAACATTTTATTATCTGAAAACCAGTTGGCACAAACTGAAAACTTTGTAAATAACATTTCCAAAATCCTTCTTTGTCAATGGAGAGAATTTGAAACACGACCCCAAAATCATGCATTACAAAATTAGTGCCATACCTTTTTAAACTCCTTACAGATTTATTTTCAGTGTCAGAAGCAAAGAAGACATTACGATAAAATGTTTCAGTATGTTTTCTAAATTATATCTTTCTTAAAATTGTGATTACAAATACTTGTAAATTCATCACCATTCTCATATAAAGAGTTCTGTCTTAGGGATCCAGGAAACTTTAAGTCTGCTTGGAGATGTCAGAGAAGTTCTACAAAGCAAGGTGACAAATGAGCCAAGTATTAAAAAAAAGGATAAGGGCTGCTCAGACAGGCTGGGGAGTGGATATCACAAATAATGAGGAGTGGATGTAGGGTCAGGAAATAGAAAGGCACAGCCAAAGAAGTGCAAAAACAAAAAAAAATTTCCAGAGCATTATGCTCATTCTTGAATTGTGGAATATCGTCATGTGGAAATTTATCTTTTTACATGCCTTTCTCTCCCACAAAACTGAGAATACATTGAAGGAATAGACTGTGTTATTATTGTAATATCTCCCAGGGCTACCACCGTGTTCAGAATATTGCGTGTAATCAATAAATTTTTTATGAGAATTAGGACAAAAGCCTCGAAGCATAGTAAAGAGAAGTATCTGGAAAACACCACCTCCCTCTACCCTATGTCAGAACACTGTCAAGAAATCCATGAAAGCATTATAAGGATGGTTCAACAATAAAGAGAAATAAAGTGCAAAGAAGGATTATAATTACAGTCATATGCATTTTATTTTCAATAGGGTAATCCATCTGTGAAATAAAATTTACCTTGTGAAATTTTCTTCCACCTCCCTAAATTATATTGTAATAATAATATTAATAATAACATCTAATATTTACTTGAGTGTGAACCATATGTCTTTTACTGTGCTAAGACTTTACCCATACTAACTCATTTAAATCTCACATTTGTGATATAGGTAATATTATTATCCCCATATTACAAATGTGAGGATTACAGTGCGGACAAGTTAACTAACCTGTCCAAAGTCTTGCAGATATTAATTTGTGGAGTCAGCTTTCAAATGCAAGCGTTCTGCTCCAGAGTCAATACTTTTTAATCATTAACTTATACTGCTCATTATGGAGTTAAAAATGAAATTATCTCTTTGCTTATATTACTGTTCTTACCTCAACTGGCTTATTTGATGAAAATAAGAAGTTGGAAGACTGACCACAGAATTCTAACCAAAGACTAACCTGACATCTCCTGACTCACTAAATCCTGCTGTCCCTGGCACATGGCAGCTATGGGGAATGCCAAAAGTAATTCAATGAGTGTTATGTTAAAATACATATAGGGGCACCTGGGTGGCTCAGTCGTTAAGCGTCTGCCTTTGGCTCAGGTCATGACCCAGGGTCCTGGGATCGAGCCCCACATCAGGCTCCCTGCTCCGCGGGAAGCCTGCTTCTCCCTCTCCCACTCCCCCTGCTTGTGTTCCCTCTCTCGCTGTCTCTCTCTGTCAAATAAATAAATAAATAAAATCTTAAAAAAAATACATACATACATATACACATAAATATCGTACTTCTTCTCAGTATTTATTAACACTGGAAACACTGTTAAGTGCTTCGGTAGGTAGATGAATTCACATTAATATGCAAATAGAATGTTCCTGCCAAATAAGTTAAGGTGATCAGTTTATGGTAGGAAATGTGAGTTGATGTAAAGATAGAGATATCATACATATGCACATATGTACACGTGCATATCCATCATATATGTCATATACAACTGTGAAAAAATGCTACTTAGTTTTACAGATTAGAAAGTTACATTTAGGGTGCCTGGGTGGCTCAGATGGTTAAGCGTCTGCCTTCGGCTCAGGTCATGGTCCCGGAGTCCTGGGATCGAGTTCCGCATCGGGCTCCCCGCTCTGCGGGAAGTCTGCTTCTCCCTCTGCCTCTCTCTCTCTCTCATGAATAAATAAATAAAATCTTTAAAAAAAAAAAAGAAAGTTACATTTACATACAGTTCTTGCCCAAATTCTTACTGTGTGTTGGAGGTTATATGCCAGAGAAGCCCAAGTCGTCGGTTACCTCCAGCCACCCAGTCTTTGCAGCCCAGCCTGCAGGTAATATGGAACAAAGGAAAGCCATTCCTTATTGAGCTTTGCTGAATTCCTGACTGCCCAAATCCATAAGCATAATAAATCACAGTCTTAAATATGTTAAATTCAGGATGATTTGTTACACAGCAGTCGAAACTAGAGCAGCGTCCAAAGAAAATCAAATTTGCGGCCTGCTTACATTTTAATAACTATATGGAATTATAGATTCTTTTTTTTTAAATTTATTTGACAGAGAGAGACTGCGAGAGAGGGAACACAAGCAGGGGGAGTGGGAGAGGGAGAAGCAGACTCCCCGCTGAGTGGGAGCCCGAGTGGGGCTCGATCCCAGGACCCGGGCGGGGATCATGACCTGAGCCGAAGGCAGACGCTTAATGACTGAGCCACCCAGGTGCCCCAGAATTATAGATTCTTGACATGCTTGGAAACAGAATTTGATATCCTCACATAGTTTCACAGCATGATATTCTTCTCTCCAGAATTTGCATTATTGTTAGAGACACAATTACTAGAGGTTTTTCTCTTCATATTTTTCTTCATACTTTTGGACATCTCTTTGTTCACTGAAATTTAAATCAATTTCTGTAATAACTGGAATGCTTCAATCTTTGGATTTTAAAATAGATTCTCCCCAAACAATTCTTTGCATTACATTTTCATTTTTTAAAGTATAATTCTAGCTCTTAAAATGCAAATTGCAATATTTTCCTTTGTGAAATAGAGAAATGTAGGAATATGGCACTGTATAAAAACTAATAACATTTTACACATCCTAATTTAATTGAATAGTTAAATACTTGCAGATGTCTACAACTGTTTAAATATACTAATCATTGTGTACTTAGCCACATATTTTCTAAGTACTACATTATATATTCTTTTTAACTAAATTGTTATGAAACATCAGAATTAATTTTAACATGGTGAAATTTAATTGTGTTCATATTTATACTGAATGTATTTATTGTCAATTTCTTGTTTTTATCTATGCATAGGATATAGTATGGTAAATACACATAGTATAATTTAAGTTCATCAAAATTAGTTTATCCATTAAGAATTTTCTGAAATTGTGTAGCTTTAAAAATTTTAGTTCACAGATGCATCACTCACTATATTGAAAACAAATTTCCTTTCTTTTCAGCACTTTGATTCCAATATAGATGAGGTAGTTCTGAGAGCTTGTTTGCTTTTGTTTTTTCTTCTTTTTTGGATAAAGCATCCTGGGGAAGAGGCCAGAGAAAGTATCATGAGAGTTGGAAGATTCACACAAAGTTCATTTACCCTTTCCATGTTTCTCTGAGCCTGAAATATGCCCTTTGTTCTTCTTCTACCTGATGGTTCCCAAGCTGTTGAGCAAACAATAATCTGGTGTTTATGTAAAGGTGAAACTGCACTCTGGCACGCAAATGAATGAGTGTGAATGTCAAACTCTGATTAAAAAATTGTCTACATTTCTACAGAAGAGTTTGCAGAACTTTTCATATCTCTTTGCCAAATGCAAAGTTTACACAGTTGGCAAGGAAATAAAACCATGGAATGTGTAATATTATTCACTCCAGAATTTTTTTTTTTAAAGATTTTTATTTATTTATTTATTTGACAGAGAGAGACAGTGAGAGAGGGAACACAAGCAGGCGGAGTGAGAGAGGGAGAGAAGCAGGCTCCCCGCCGTGCAGAGAGCCCAACGCGGGGCTCGATCTCAGGACCCTGGGATCATGACCTGAGCCGAAGGCAGACGCTTAATGACTGAGCCACCCAGGCGCCCACACTCCAAAATTTTCATGACTATATATATAATCCTCCTTAGGAAGATGGTTCCTCCAATAATCTCAGTTGTTCCTTTATTCTTATCTTCATTGTGGTTTTTTTTTCCCCCAAATTGTGGATCTTTAAAGAAATAAATTCACTTAAACTTAATTATTTAGTTTCCATTTATAGAGTCTCTGCTACATGCCAGGCACTACTAGAAGCACTTTACACATACTAACCCATTTCACTTTTATTATTACTCTCTGAGACAGGACCCAATATTGTCTTCATTTTATAACCAAGGAAACCAAAGCACAGAGGTTAAACTGACCAACATCACACATCATTTAAGTAGCAATGCCAGTCACTTTTATGCAGATAATCTAAATGATACATTTACCCAAAGTGAACTTGAAACATCCTCCATATTTGACAAATAATTTATTTAAAATGCAAATATGACCATATTACCCCCAAACTTAAAAACACCGATAACTGCACTTCACTACTGTGGTGAATTTTAAAACTTCAGCATGCAGTTCAGGACTTGAAATTATCAGGCCCTGCCAGTCTCTCTGATCGCATCTTCCAACACCCCCTACCCTGATACTCCAGTTATTCCAAACTTTGTGCTTTTCCCATACTCTCATGACACTTTTTATATCATTCTATCCTGGAACATTCTCCCTCTTATCCTCGGTCACCCTGCAAATATCTATTCGTTCTTTAAAATTTAGCTCAGGTGACATCTTTCCTAAGAAATCATCCTTAAATTCTATTACTGCCAGATGATTAATCAATCCTTCTGCTATTTCTGTATCTTGGGCATTATTCAAGTATTCTATGTAACATTGCATTAAAATAATTTATCTATACATTTTGCCCCTACCAAACAAGGGTTTCTTCTCAAAGAGGTCCTCCTATGTTATTCATTTTTGTGTTACATATATCTAGAGAAGTATCAGATATATAATAATACTTGTTGAATAAATGAATGTGAAGATTAGTGAACTCTAGAAAACCTGTCAAACTCCACCAATTAAATGTAAGTTTAAGGTAAGACATCAACACTCCAAGTCATCACTCATTTTGTCCAGAAAGTGAATACTGCCTTACCAAATAAGATATATTTTTTTTTGGAGAGTAATTCTAGGTTGCAATTGTTTATTTCTTATACAAACAAATTATATCCAGTTCCCTATTTAGTGCCATATTTACTAAGACAATTTAATCTCATGTTTTCCTTTGTCTAATTCTGAAGATAAGAGGAGCAAATAAATATTTCCTCCTTACAATAAAAAAGAGATGCATGTTAATAATAATGATACTTATTGTTTACTACATAGTAGGCACTCTACTCAAAACCAACTTATGTGATCATACATTCATCATCTCCATTTCACAGATGAGTTATGGAAGGTGTAGAGAAGTGAAGTAAGTTAGCAGTGTCACCAGCCAAATGGAAAGCAGTCCAGGTCTGACATGACTGGCAAAAATATCTGAAAGAAGAGCAAAAATCTAGAATCTCTAGATTCTGTGAAGACCTAGAGGCAGGGAGTTCTAAGGATTTATCTCTCTCCTATCATGAAGTGTTATGCTATGTCCTCCAAAATGCAAGCCTTCTTTCAAAATTGTTCTCTTGGTGTCAACAGTCTCTCGGCTTCATTTTCTGTATCTGGGAACCTCCAGTCTCTGTGTGGCTCCCCGCCTTTTGCAGTCATACTACCTGGTAATGTATTATTTCCTAAACTTGAACTAGATACATCAGACTTCATGGTAGGTACTCTTGATTGATTATCTGCTCTCTTTTTCTCGTAAAAGCAATATATATACTCACTGCAGAAAACAGAGACACACAGAAGACAAAGGTCATTCATAATTCCACAATCCAAATATACACTGCTAAAATTTTGGTGAATACACGAAAAGACAAGAGAGTGCGTGAGAGCGAGAGAAGGAAAACAGAGGAAGAGGACATATTTTTAAAATATGAAATGAGGAGCAATGCTACATATATTCTTTTGAAACTAGACGGTTTATTTACTATGGCCATGAACGTTTGCTCAAGCTATCAAATAAATTGTGAATTTTTGCAATGTATTCATAATTAGCTAACATTTCTCAAGAAATTTTTAGCTGCTTGGCATTGTACTAAGTGTATTTCAATAGCACTTCCCACACATCAATCTACAAGGTAAGTCTACTACCGTTACTGAAATTTAGAGAATGAAAGTAAGCAGTGCAAGGCTGTATGGTAAACATTCACTATTTGTACTATGGTTTGTCTGATCCTGAAGCATAGTGTTCCGTATGGTGCCTGGATGCAGTTCAATTTATTTAAACAATCTCCCATTGGGAACTTTTAGGCTGTTTTACAATTTCTTTACAAATAACTTGGTAATGAGCATCCTTGTTTTGGAAATTCTTTTATCTGAAAGACATTTTTTAGAGAAGTTTTAGTTTCATAGCAAAGTTGAGAGGAAATTACAGAGATTTTTCCGATCCTCCCCCGTTCCACGCATGCACAGTCTCCCCCATTATCAACATCTCCCACCAGCGTGGTCCATTTGTTTCAACTGACAAACCTACATTGGCACACCATAATCACCCAGAGTTCCTATTCTTGGTGTTGGATAAAATAGTCTATAGATGTCAATTATAGCCAGTTAGTTGATGGTGTTATTGAGTTCAACTATGTCCTTACTGATTTTCTGCCTGTTGGATCTGTCCATTTCTGAATCAGTGGTGTGAAAGTCTTCAACTATGATGGCACAAATATTTTTGCAAATGGCAGGATTTCTTCTTTTTTATGCCTGAATAATATTCCATTGCTTATGTATCAAATTTTCTTTATCTTTTCATCCACTGATAGACATTAAAGATTGCTTCCATGTCTTGGCTACAGTGATTTTATTTCCTTTGGATATATAACACAGAAGTAGAATTGCTGGATCACATGGTAGTTCTATTTTTAATTTTTAAGTAATCTCTGTACTGTTTTCCATAATGGCTATACCAATTTACATTACCACTCACAGTGCACAAGGATTCTCTTTATTCCACATCCCACCAGCATTTTTTATCTCTTATCTTTTGGATAAAAGCCATTTTGACAGGTGTAGGTGATATCTCATTGTGGTTTTGATTTGCATTTTCATGATGATTAGTGATGCTGAGTAACTTTTCATGTACCTGTTGAAATGTCTTTGGAAAAATGTATTTTCAGGTCTTTTGCCTGATCATTAATCAAATTATCATTATCATTATTATTGTTATTATTATTATAATTATTTTGCTATTGAGTTATATGAGTTACTTATATATTTGGGATATAAACTCTTCGTCATATATGGAGTTTGCAAATATGTTCTCCCATCACATAGATTTTGTCATTTTGTTGACTGTTTCTTTTGTTGTGCAGAAGCTTTTTAGTTTAATATCATCTCGCTTGCTGATTTTTGTTTTTGTTGCTTGTGATTTGGTATCGTACCCATAAAATCATCACCAAGACCCATGTCAAGGAACTTTTTCCCTCTTCTTTTTTCTAAGAGTTTTATCTAAGATTTACGTTTAAGTCTTTAATCATTTCAAGTTAATTTTCATGAGTGGTGTAAAATGAGGGTACAGTCTTATTCTTTTACATGTAAATACCAAGTTTTCCCAACACCATTTATCAAATAGAAACTCTTTTCTCCATTGAGTATTCTTTGCTCTCATTTTAAATATTAGTTGAGTACATATGCATGAGTTTATTTCTGGGCTCTGGATTCTGTTCCATTATTTAATGTGTCTGTATGTTAGTACTACATATATATACTATATATATCTGCAGTACTGTATATACATACATACATGTACATGTATATACACACATACACACACACATATATATATGACTTTTAATATAGTTTGAATTCAGAAAGTGTGATTCCTCCAGCTTTTATTTTTCTCAAGATGCTTTAGCTATTCAGAGTCTTTCTTATGTTCTATACAAATTTTATGATTTTTGTTCTATTTATGTAAAAAAACACCATTGGAATTTTACAGGGACTGCATAAAATATATAGATGGCTTTGGATAGTATGGACATTTAGCAATACTAATTCTTCCAAACCATGAGCATCAGGTATCTTTCCATTTGTTTGTGTCTTCTTCAGTTGGTTTCATCAATGTCTTACAGTTTTCAGTGTACAGATTTTTTACTTCCTCAATTAAATTTATTCTTAAGTATTTTATTTTTTCAATGGTATTGTAAATGGAATTATTTTCTTTATTTCTTTTTTGGATAATTCATTATCAGTGTATAGAAACACAACTGATTTTTGCATATTGATTTTGTATCTTGCAATGTTACTGAATTTATTAGTTCTAGCAATATTTGAGGAAGTCTTCAGGATTTTCTATGTGTAAAATCATGTCATTTGCAAACAGAGACAATTTTACTTCTTCCTTTCCAATTTGGATGTCTTTATTTCTTTTCCTTGCCTGATTGCTCTGTCTAGGACTTCTAGTACTATTGAACAGCAGTGATGCTGCTGACAAGATGCTCACATTAGCTTAAAGGACACATAGACTGAGAGTGAAAGAATGGAAAAAAAAACTTTTCAAGTGAATGGCAATCAAAAGGAAGGAAGGTTAGTTATATTTATATGAGACAAAATACACTTTAAGCTAAAAATAGTTAAAAACGACAAAGAAGGGGTGCCTGGGTGGCTCAGTCGTTAAGTGTCTGCTTTCGGCTCAGGTCATGATCCCAAGGTCCTGGGATCGAGCCCCACATCAGGCTCCCTGCTCGGCGGGAAGCCTGCTTCTCCCTCTCCCACTCCCCCTGCTTGTGTTCCTTCTCTTGCTGTCTCTGTCAAATAAATAAAAATAAAATCTTAAAAAAAATAAAACTTTAAAAAAAATGACAAAGAAGCTTACTGTGTAATGACTGGATAATTTCAAATGACTTATCTTCTAGTCACTGATTCTTTCTGCTGCTTAATTGTGTTTGCTGTTGAAACTTTTTACTGAATTTTTTAGTTCAGTCATTGTATTCTTCAGCTTTAGGATTTCTCTTTTTGTTTTTGTTTTTATGGTTTCTATTTCTTTGTTGAACTCATTTTGTTCATACATTGTCTTCTTAATTTTGTTTAGTTGTCTGTCTGGGTTTTTTTTTTTTTTTTGTAGTTCATTAAACTGCCTTAAGAGGATTATTCTGAATTCTTTGTCATACAGTTCATAGATCTCCATTTCTTTTGGGGCAGTTATTAGAGCTTTATTAGTTTCTTTTGATGGTGTCATGCTTACCTGATACTTCATATGCTTGCTTTGCTATCTGTGCATTTGAGTAAAGTCTCCTCTTCCAGACTTTGCAGATTTACTTCTGCAGGACCAGAATTTCACCAGTCAGCTCAGCCTGGGGTTCTGGATAGGTCAGGTGAAAGCATTCAAGGGCAGATGGGGATTGCTACTGGGATCTCTATTTGGGTAAGGCCACTCCCATGCTCTGACAGGGCTGGGCTCCACAGTTGGGTGGGCCTGCTGGCTGAACTCCATGTTCAAGTGGGGCTACTGAGTGGGCTCCCTAATTGGGGAACAGGGGTTGCTGGCTGTGCTCTGCATTCAGATGAGGCAACTATTCTGGCTCAGCAATAACCTCTGGTCAGGTGGCATTATAGGCTGTGTTCCCTGGCAATGTGGTGCCACTGATTGGACTCCAAAATAGGGCAGCGCTACAAAGTGGGCTCTGCAATCATGCCTGCTTAGATGGGGTTTCTGGCTATGCTCTCCAACTAGATGGTGCTGCTGGCTGGTCTCTCTTTTCAGACAGCGCCACCAAAAGAGCTCTGTGGTTGGTAAAGGTCTCAGACATTGCTCTGCAATCAGGCTGTCAGGGTCACTATTTGGACTCTCTGGTTATGTGGGCTGAAGGTTATATTAACAGTTGGACAATACTGCTGATCTGGCTCCCGCCTTAAGAGCTGTAGGATGGACTACATGGCTTCCTGAGTTCTCTGGTCAGGGTTCCTGGCCTGGTAGGTCCTGAAGCTATACTCAGTAGTTGGGCAGGGCTGGTAATTTGCTTCCTTGCCTGGGTGAGGGCATACAGCAGTCTCCATAGTCAGTATGGTTCGTTGGCTGGAGACTCAAATCAAATAAAACTGCTCACTGGCCAGATTGGGGGGGGGTGGTCACTGGCTCAGCTCTGTACATGGGCAGAGACACTGGCTGGGATCTTTGTTTGGGCACGGCGGCAAGTGCAGCTAAAGGATGTAGGTGCCTGGGTTCTCTTCCTGCCATGTTTGCTTTAATGCTTGTTCTGTCTCTTCAGATTGTGGGATGTTTTTGTTTAGTTGGTTGTTTTTGTTTGTTTGTTAGTTTTTTGCCTTTTGGTAGCTGGACATGATGTTTTGAGTAAAAGGAATTACTATAAATAAGGTTCGTTTACTGCAGAGGTAACATGTATGTGGGGGAGTATTCCATAGTCTTATGATTTGGTTTCCATCTTTTAGTAAGTCTATGCCTCTGGAATATGAACTTCCCAAGTGTTTATTGGTTATTCTTCTCTGTTTAAGTGAAACAGGATGGGTAAAGTAGGCTAGACTTAGAAGGTTGGAGGGGACTCCAGTTTGGGTAATTCCCTGTCCCTAAGTGAGTTATGCTCCGAAAATATCCCAGCAAGCTAGGCTTTGCTTAACAATTTTCTACTAAGGGCATACCTTGTTAAGAAGAAGAATGCTTTAGTGTATTTCAAAATTGCTCCTTTTCCCTTCTTCCTGCCAGAAGCATTTTTCTATGATATTCACTGGGAGAACCTCGTTGAGCTCCTGGAGGTAAAACTCAGAAATGTGTGAGGATTCCTATGGCTGGATCCCTCTGGAGTTTTTAACTCTTAGACTTGTTCACACTGAGCTTCCAGCAATTCATCAATTACAGGTCAGGTTTTCCTACTCCATTGCTGATTCCCACAGTGGTTTCTACTTGTGAGTCTGATCCAGTAAGTCTTAACTTCCTGTATTTGCCTGTATGTCTCTCACCTTAGAGGCGGTGGTTTGCTCTGTGTCTTCCCCTTTTTTTATGGATTCAAGAAGTGCTGTTGGTTTTTCAGTCTGTTCTTATTGTTAGGATGGAGTAGAGACCTCCAAGCTTCTTATATGCTCAACCAGAAACTGGAAATGCTGTAATATTTCTTAAATGCCTAAAAATTAAATTACTGGATCAAATATTGTACATATTATTAAAATTTGTATGTGTATTTTCAAAGTATCTTCCAGAAAACTTGGACCAATTACCCGCCTAGGAAGTGTATGAAAATGCCCATTTCCATGCGCTATTGACAAAAAATAGATCTTTAGTAAAAATATTATCAGTTTAAAATGGTGTCTATTTATTATTCAACTTTGTATTTCTTGGAATAGTAGTGGAATTAAGCTTTCTGCATGTTTTGGACCTTTAAGTCGATGATTTTTATGTATTCTAGTTCATGCCTTTGCTTAAGTTTCTTTTGGGATGATAATTTTTCTTATGTATTTATGAAGGGCCAATATACATTAAGAATATTAATACTATCATTTTCTTTTGCATCTGTTTTTTCAATGATTTTACTCGTGTAACGTGCTGCAATTCAGACCAAATTGTTGTTGCTAAAAATATTGCAGGGAGATGGTCAACCTCCACACATTCACATATTTCTATGCCTCTGATTATTCCAGGTAAATTCAATACTGTGTGGTTCTAGGAGATATAAGCCAGCTACAGAGGTAGGAGAATCTTAGAAAAATCATTTCTGATGAAGCGTATCATTTGTCCATTAATTTAATGAGTTTCTGTATGCTTATTTGATTCCAGACACCCTTTAGCCAGTAGTTCTCAATATGAGTGCATTAGAATCATCTAGGCTGCTTGTTAAAAAAGATAGATGCACTTTAACTTTCATCCTCTAGTTTCTGATTCATTAGGACTGGAGTGGGGTCCAGAAATCTGCATTTTTAATAAGTTCCCTGGGTAATTCTGATTAATGTGGCCTCTAACCAAATTCTGAAGGGTATAATTGTATGGATAATAAATAAAATTAAAATAGACAACTGGAATATAGTGGGATCCATGCTATAATAGTTCATGGAACTATATGTTTGGGATAATATAGGAAAATATCTAATATGATTTTTGATGGTGAAGAACAGGTGAGTTCTTGGTTTAAGAGAATGTAAGTGGGGACCTAAAGAACGGGTGCAATTTTTATAATAGGACTGAGCACAATCTAGTGTGATTAATGCATTGCATAGACTATACAACTGATAACAGACAAAACTACAGAACTAGGAGGACTTAGCTCATGAAGAGTTTTATAAGCTGTAGTAAGAATCTAGACTTTATCCCAAAAGTCAGAGGAGGTCTTTAAAATATTGTATGAAATTTTAATTTATAAAGTTCACATTCTATGATACACTATCAATAAGAGAGTAAATGACCCCACAAAAGAATACTTAAGAGCCTGTTGTGTTAATCCAGGAATCCATGCCTCTAGACTGGTGGGACAAAAGTAGTAAATGGGACAATTGGACACTGTCTGTGGAAAGTGCAAGTGATAGTAGTTACCTTGCCTAAGAAGTAAGAAGTAAGTTGCTATCCATGAAGAACTAGGACTCCAAATCACTCTCATTATTCCCAGGTAGCATTGTTGGAGAATATCCACTTTCATCCTTCTTCTTGATTCTTCTATCCTTTTAGCCCCCAAAATAGTTTACTAGAAATATTTTCAAGAGGGCTAAGGTAGACCTTACAACATTTTTCTCCTTTTAAAAAATGACCGGGGTGCCTTGGTGGCTCAGTCAGTTAAGTGTCTGCCTTCTGCTCAGGTCATGATCTCAGGGTCCTGGGCAGAGGCCCGAGTCAGGTTCCCTGCTCAGTGGAGAGTCGGCTTCTCCCTCTGCCTCTCCCCCACACCCTGAAACTTGTGCTCTCTCTTTCACTCTCACTCTCTCTCTCTCAAATAAATAAACAAAATCTTTAAAAAAGAAAAATGACCAAGGGGCACGTGGGAGGCTCAGTCCGTTAAGCATCCGACTCTTGATTTCAGCTCACATCATGGTATCAGGGTCATGAAATCAAACCCTGAGTTGGGCTCCAAGCTCAACACGGACTCTGCTTGAGATTCTCTCCTTCTCCCCTTGGCCCCTCCCTGTCCTCATGTTCTCTCTCTAAAATAAATAAGTAAATCTTTTTAAAAAAATGACCAAGGGACACCTGGGTGGCTCAGTCGGTTAAGCGTCTGCCTTCGGCTCAGGTCACGATCCCAGGGTCCCGGGATCAAGTTCCGCATTGGGCTCTCTGCTCCACGGGCAGCCTGCTTCTCCCTCTGCCTTTGTATCTCATGAATAAATAAATAAAATCTTTAAAAAAATAAAAATAAATAAAAATAAAAAATTACCAAAATGTCAACATTTTTCCTGAGATTATGATGAGCCCTGTACTGAATTTAGGTGAATTTATTACCTGGTTATCTGACTAATGCTCAGCTTTTGAATAATTTGCTGTAGTTATTATCTAAGTAAGAAATAGAGACCATTTACTGAGTGCCATATATGTGTCAGGTTCAAGGAAGTCAGATACATTACTAGTTTGAGGATCGAGAATTCAAGGCTCAGTTTCATTTAATCACCCAAGATCCTACACTCATAAGCAGTGAAACAGGGATTCAAAACCAAGTTGTTATTATTGTCCTTGTTTAATCTCAAAGCTCATGGTCTTTTTAGTATTTGAGGCTGCTAAAAGATTTTAAGACCATTGACTAGTATGAAATATCTAAAAAGGAAAATGATGGTGGAGAGTACCAATGGTCAAGAGCCTATTGTTTCTAAAGAGGTGCTGTGTAAGGGAGTCAGCAATGGATTCTTCACTGACTGTATGAACAGATAAGTGACAGGTCCACCACCCATATACTTGCTCTAGGATCTGAGATGGTTGGAAGAAAGTCATCCATTGTTCTTTTTCTTCTGATGTCTTTATCTTGACAAAATTCTGGAGCTAGAAGGAAAGAGATTGGAACTTTGACACACCATCTTCCAAAGACTTCCAGACACTGACAAGAACCTAATCAGAGACACTCTGGCAGAAATGACTAGTTATTCATCAAAGTAATGCTCCCCCTTCCAGAAGATGCTAAGTGACCAACTGCTCAGTGGGATTGGAAAATGTGACCATATGACAGTTTTGCCCTTGAAATGGGACTAGAAGGGATAGGTTTCAACTTAGAGTTTGTAAGAATCATTTGGGGCATTTTAATTCTACTGTTTTCCTCTCACAGGTTGGATGCAGAGGGTTCTGGGTTCCTAGCAGCTGACAGGTCCACAAGTTGGCAGAAGCCTAAATCCCTAAATTACTATGAGGAGGAAATCCATCTACTGACTAGGAATTTCCATATCACACTGTAACCTTGGGACGGAATATAAACTTTTTAAAGTATTAATCACTGCTGGTTAGAGCAGCTGATGTTACCCTGAAACATAAAATCAACAAAAATAATTAAAACATCACCAGTGATAGTAAGGAATAAACAGAACTGGAAGAAGAAAATGTCTGCTACAAATATGCAAGTGGACACTTAGCTGAATCACAAGAACCTGTGATGGTGATGTATTTCCAGGTTGAGTTAACAGATTTACACAACTGAGGGCAAAGGCATGAGCTCAGTCTAATCCTAGCTCAACACATTGAAGGTTAGGCTTCTGCTAAATGTTCTGCTGACCATTTAGAGTGCTCAGCATGTGCAGCTGTCTCTGTGGGCCAGAAGGCATTCAACATGTGAAAGAACAAGTCTCACCACACGTGTTTCACCTACTATGTTCTAGGTAATGTGCTGGAGATACAATGTGAAGAGAAAGCAATTCAGCTTAAAATCTAACAACCCTGATAGGCCATTCATAAAAAAAATAGCAGCCTCATCAGAATGCCATTGTGCAGCATCCCATCTGATCCACTTACATTTTGGATGTTTCTTTCCAGAGTTGGCAGTCTACAAATGAAGGCAAAGGTTAAGAGCAATTTCCAGACCCAACATGACTTGATAGTTCCAACTATCAGTTGTCCCTTATTGATTTAGCTGGCAGAACCAGCATGTGCTCTTTAAACACATTTGTCCGCATGAAATCTCTGTGCACTCATTCTCTGCCCTGGAGGTATGTGATGATACCCATCTGATGAGACCCATCTGTCAACTCCCAGCAAAGAAAGAACTGTAATCCCATTTCAGGGACTGAAGCTTGCCATCTGCTAAGGCTTCATCTGTGCCTTTTTAGATACTTCACTAAACTAATAAGGAATGTGAAGACATTATCTCAAATTTGGTGAGTTGCTATGAAGTCATAAATTAAATTAAGCATAAGGCTGATGTTCTCACTATGAGACAGTAAGTTTCTTGTCTGGGTATTTGTTGGCTGAGCAATTCTTCTGGGAAGAGAATAAAAAATATTTTATTGATAGGGCTCTTTTCATCACTTGTTGTACAAGACTAAGAACTTGGCATGATTTTAGGTGGAAAATTTGGTATTTAACATCAGATGTGTGGTTTATTTTCCACATTTTATAATTGTACAGTTCTTCCAGCTGCTCAATCCATTCCAGTCCAATGAGTTTTAAAAATGCAAATTCTAGTGTGAGAGGAACTTATGGCTGTTAGAAAAAAATAGAATCACAGAAAAGTGAAAATCGAATAAAAATCACCCTTAATCCTACTTTTAACCATTTTATGTTTTTCCAGCTGGGCTTTTCCTGTACATATTTACACATGACTGAGAACATACTGTGCACAAATATATGCCCTATTCTTTTCACTACATTTTTAAAACTAGTTTCTCATTTTGTTTTATTATTACAAACTTTTTATGTTTACAATCTTCAAATGTGTCAGGCATGCAGGCAATTCACTTGCAATTTCTTCTGCCTGAAATGTTCTGCCTCCTGCTGTAATTATGTTTTGTCTTCAATTAGTTTAGACTTTCATTCAAATTTCACTTTCTCAATGCCCCATCCCCTCCTTTATTATTATCCCTGGCATTTATCAGTATCCAGTGTATTATTTACTTTACACATTTATTTTCTTTATTATCAGTCTCCTCCCCTAGAATGTTGGCTTTATGAATGGAATGTTTTTCACTAGTTTTAAATATAGCTGTACTCCCTTATCCACAGGGGATATGTTCCAAGACCCTTAGTGGATGCCTGAAACCACAGATAGTACCAAACCTTATATATACTATGTTTTTTCCTATGCATACATACCTATGATAAAGTTTAACTTATAAATGCAGCACAGCCAGAGATTAACAATAATAACTAATAATAAAATAGAAGAATCATAACAATATACTGTAATAAAAGTTATGTGAATGTGATTTCTTTTGCGTGCGCAAAATAACTTATCGTACTGTACTCACCCTTCTTCTTGTGATGCTGTAAGATGATAGAATGCCTGTGTGATGAGATGAAGTGAGGTAAGTGATGTAGGGATTGTGACCTAGTGCATGGAGCAGTCCAGTGAAAGTCAACCAGATACTTCTGTGCAGTCCAGTGAGGAATCAGTTACCTTTACTTCTGGGGTTGCTCTACTGGTCACATGCTGGCCTGAAGCTGCCTATAGTCATATTTGTGCTCATATGTGGTTGGGGAACCTAACTGAGAATAAAGTCATCACAAAGAAAAAGAGACCCAGTAAAGTAGGAAGTGACAGTGTCTTGATGGCTTAATTTAAACTCTTGGATTTGGGGCGCCTGGGTGGCTCAGTCGTTAAGTGTCTGCCTTCGGTTCAGGTCATGATCTCAGGGTCCTGGGATCGAGTCCCACATCGCATCAGGCTCCCTGCTCAGCGGGGAGCCTGCCTCTGCCTCTCCCACTCACCCTGCTTGTGCTCTTTCTCTCTTTCTCTGTCAAATAAATAAATAAATTCTTTAGAAGAATAAATAAGTTGACTTCAAATGTGTTAAATCTACAATTTGATGTGACAGTAATTTGCATTTTGATCAGTCTTCTCAATAATCACTATTCATCATTTATAGCTGACTGTGAAATGTTACAAGTTTCTTTAAAGAAGATGTAAATTTAATTTAAAAATATTCCTAAGTATTTTATCAGTTTTCACTTCCTTATTTTTACCATTGACTGATTGTTCTTGTACTGGTAACTGGTTATTGTTATTTTATGGGAAAACTTAGTGTTGATATAAACATGTCATGTTTATACACTTTATTAAGATCTTAAATTAGTGCAAGAGTGACACTTATTTTATAATGGTAGCCTTAGGGCACTGGGAGGAGGCATCTGTCCACACTGGCATCTTCTGATGTGAATATCATCTAATGTCACCTTTGGGCTGGTCACCTGTCTTGGGCTGGCACCAGTGGAGAACTACAACCCAATCATTCTTCCATACTAGCATATTTAATAAATATTTAATAAGCATTATTAAAATAGACATTTTAAAACATTATATTAAAAACACCTGCATATCCTAGGTTCTCAATAACATTATTGACCCCAAATACAATCCAATCACTTTATACAATAGGTGTGGAAGCTCTCCAAAGATTCAGTTATTTCTCAAGGTCAAATCATGGCTTCTGCTTCACTTTTAGAATAGCAATTATAATTGCAATGTAATTTAAAAGGTGTGATAGTCATTATTTAATGATTTCATGCTGGTGATAAATTATCACCAGAGCCTCTGCTCTGGATGCCCTAAGTGCTTCTTGGTAATAGTGTGATCTATATTTCTCAGCATATTTCTGTTCATCCATGTTGCCTTGTGGCTTTGATAACGTTTTCATAGAGTTTTAGGGACTTCGGGCTGTAGTCTTCCCTCTGGCAGAGAAAAACTTCCTTGTTTTTCTTTATTTCTGGAAGATGTACCATTTGCCAGGTTTCAGTATCTTTTCCAAAATATTACTCCTAAAAACATTAAAATATTCTCTAAGAAAATATATTTTAAAGCAACAGCTACCTTTAATTACTTATTATATTGACTATTCTGAAGTCACAATATTTTCTAGAAGGTTGGATCTTGAAAGGGCCATCTGACATCCAGCTGCTACAACAGGAGAAGAGATTTTAACTAGGAGTAAGGACAGTGGGTTACTTGTAAGTGTGTGGCTCTAGCCCCTTGGACAATCTCCATCAGACACCTCATTAGCCACCTGAAATAGACCACAAGGTAGTGTGTTTGCCGCTCAAACCAACTACAAAGCAATTCACTTACCCAAACTTTCCCATCCAGCTGTTCACCTCAAACTGATTTCATGCCAATTCTGGAGCTGCCTCTGGGTTTGCAGATGTTCCAAATGGTGCTGTTGCCAACTAGGACTTCTTGAAATGCCTACATTATCAGTCTAGTTCAGTGTGTGTGTGTGTGTGTGTGTGTGTGCGTGTGTGTAATGGGACATTTCTAGATACAAAGAAAGCTACTGTGAAGTCTTGAGAGGCAGGACAAGAGATGGCTTTCCTAGGAATTGAGAAACTAGGAAAAGAGCTTAGTAAATTACAAAAGGAAGAAGACTTTGCAGGTCAAAAAGATAACTGTTGAATCACAGACCTGTACCTCTGAAACAAATAATACATTATATGTTAAAAAAAAAAAGAAGATAGTAGGAAGGGAGAAATGAAGGGGGGGAAATCAGAGGGGGAGATGAACCATGAGAGACTATGGACTCCGAGAAACAAACTGAGGGTTTTAGAGGGGAGGGGGGTGGGGGGATGGGTTAGCCTGGTGATGGGTATTAAAGAGGGCACGTAGTGAATGGAGCATTGGGTGTTATACGCAAACAATGAATCGTGGAACACTACATCAAAAACTAATGATATAATGTATGGTGATTAACAGGACATAAATAAATAAATAAATAAATAAATAAATAAATAAATAATTTATTTTATTGGCATCATTTTTGTTGGATTTTATTTTATTTTTTTCTTCTTCTTTGGCTAGCAAGGAGCTTGATAATTTAAGAAAATGAATTTAGGGAATTCATAAATGCAGTGGTTATCCTTCTTAGGCTGACAACTCTCTTTCAAAATTAGTATTTGGGTGACACTCTCAACAGGATCAATAGGAGGGGGGAAAAAGATCAGCAATAGTTATCTCACTGTCATTATTACAATATAGGAATGTCTCATTGTCTAGAAAATAAATTTTCTTCATTGCTCATTAAACCTGTTTTTGCTGTTTTTCTAGAAATACTCACTGCCCAAATGCAGTTTCATTCCCTCAAGAAGCAAAGTTCTCTCACACACCTTCTTATAAGTCCATGATATACATATACCAGGTCATATAAGCTTCCCAGAACAACATTCCAGCTGATTGATTGCCATGGTAATAGGTATCAGTTGCAGGAAATTAAATTGCATACGTTAATGAAAATATGCAAACAAATCTCTGAGGGTTCTTGGTGTCCTAGGCACACCAGTTGAGGACCACAGCAATAATGCCATGATACAGTATTAGCCAATACATTACTCAAGTTCCTTGTTTTGTTTATGCAACACATAACACCATGCTCATTGTACAAAAGGCTTGCATAATTTCACATGCTTTATCACTGTGCATGCCATGCTCTTCTGTACTTGGTTTTATATAATATAAATAGAACATATCATGTATAATATTTGTATAAGACCTGATACATACTAAGTGTTCAGTACGTGATAGATTGGAAATTTCATCAGGAAAGCAATCTTGTCTAATTAAGCCCATTTTCACTTGCTTCTCCATAAGCTCCTACTGAATTGAATTCAGTAGATAGGGGCAGAGAAAATAAAAAGAGAATATGGTCAGGGTAAACCAAAGTTATGAGACTGATACCAATATATGGATACAAAGTATAGTGAAGATGAAATTTGAAGTTTCTACATATACAGTGACCATATTTTGGCATTCCACCATTAGCATGGATAGTTGATAACTGAATAAAATTCCATTTAAAATTGTGAAACTCATGTTTTCTTTCATAAATTTCTTATAGCAAACTTCTAGAATTTCAAACTATATTTCTTTTTGGGACAACATTATACAGTATTTAAGGAAACTAAAAGTATATGTTATGTTATTATCTTAAACTCACTCTGATATAATGCTTTATATTATCTCTGACTTATTTTATTTTTATTCACACATATATCATCTGGTTTACATATAGTTGGAGTCTTTAACATCACAAATTACATTAAGTGTATTTTATGAAACAAATTTATTTATTTAAAGATTTTATTTATTTATTTATTTATTTATTTTGGGGGGGGTGGGGCAGAGGGGGAGGGAGAAAAAACCCAAAGTAAAGTTCACACTGAGCGCAGAGCCCATAAGATCATGACCTTAGCCGAAACTAAGAGTCGGATGCTCAACCAACTGAGCCACCCAGGAGCCCCTATTTAATGGAACAAATTTATTTTTAATGAAAACAATTGTTTCTTTAAAAATTCTTATCAGATAAATCTACATAATTTTCCCTATTATTTTAATGCTTGCATAATATTACACTGTGTTCTCCTGTGTTATTCCTCTGTTGTTGGGCATTGAGAAGGGTAACACTATGTCTTCACTATAGATAACACTGTAATAAACCCATCTGTATACATACATTTTCTTCCGAATTAATATAATTACAAAAATCATGTATATTTTTCTTGTAAATTATTTACTTAAATTAGTTGAATTGCAGAAGCAAAGTATGTATTTTCCATTGTATTTTCTCTCTTCCAACTCTCATAGACTACCATCCTAAAGGCTTTAACGTGTTTCCTTTTGCAATGTACTTATTTTTAATTTAGAGAAAATTAATCAAGTTTCTCATAATATTCAACTAAAATCTTGATTTGGATTTCATAATGAGTTTTTACTATTGTAGCTGTGATGCACAAACACTGATCTGTAGTGTTTTCTATTATGAATCACTTTTCTTTTTTGCTCTAGCTGCATTTTTATTTACAAACAGCAATTTCCATTGACTTTATATCATAAAAAAGCCATTTACAAGCAAGAAACAAGAATTCAGAACAAAATTAAGCAGCACTGAAATATTCATGTCACAAATCTAAAACAAAAGGAATACAAGAGTAAAATATCGTTTGAATAAATAGTCTTAAATTCATGCTATAAAATAATCCTTAATGGCAAGTTACTAGTTGATACAGCATCCGCTTAGCTAGCTTCGTTTACTTCATATGGTGATGAAGTGTGGGCTTGTGAGGTTACCAGTTTATATTGCAAGGTAATGACACTGTGTTAAGTCATTCAAATTGCTCAACCATTTATAATGGAAAAAAATGTTAGCCCTACTAATAAAAGTGGTGAGAGAGATGGTTTTCACATTAGGAAAATGGTCATTCTCAAAGAAACCAGGTAAGTTTACCTCTTACTATAGTCAGGGCAGCAACCAAAGGCTTGGGAAGCAAGTCCAAAGGTTGAATTCACAGCATACTTGTCACTGAGGGGCAGCAAGAGGTCTGGTTACTGCGTCTGCGGCAGGGCTCGCTCCAGGACTTGACCAAGAACTACAGGAGCCCTGTGTGTGCCAGGCCCAGAGGGGAACCAGGGAAAACAAGGTCCTCTTCTGGGCCAAGAAGTCGAGCACCGGGCAGAAACAGTGGAAACACTCTGGCACTTAACTGAAGATGTATGTGATGTGCGACAACCATTACAAATTTGGAACAATGTGAATGACTCTTCTGAACGTTCAGTTCAGTTGCACTGAGTAATATGAAATCTATGATTTATGAACTAGTTTCATATAAAGAATTTACATAATTCCCCAATACTTTCATATATAAAATTTAATAAATAACCCTGACCAGTCTAGAAGCACCATTCAAGGGGCGTGTGCCCTTGGAAAATAGTTTAGGTGTTGCATATTTGAGTCCCTTTCAGTGGAGGCTTCACAGGAAACCATTACAGATTTTTTTTAATTTGTGAATTTTTTTTAACACATGGGTTATATATGAAGACATTTTTTAGTTTACAAACATGAGATATTTTAGTTATCCTTATGTTTTGGAGTTTTTTTGTTGTTGCCTTTTATGCCTTATTTATTTATTTATAAAATTTCTTTTCTTTTTTAAATTTAGCCTTTAAATTTTTTGAGCAGTTTTAGGTTCACTGCAAAATCGATAGGAAGGTATAGGGATTTTTCATATATCCTCTGCCCCACACATACAGAGCCTCCCCCCATTATCAGCATCCCCCACCAGAGTGGTACATTTGTTATAGTTGATGAACCTACATTGACATCATAATCATAGTTTACCTTAGGATTCACACTTGGTGTTGTATATTATATGAGTTTGGAAAATGTGTAATGACTTATTTCCACTATTATAGTGCCATACAGAGTATTTTTACTGCTCTAAAAAACCTTATCATCTATTCATCTCCCCACCCCGTCCCCCTACTACTGGCATATAGTTGAAATCATACAGTAAGTAGTCTTTCAGATTGATTTCTTTCACTTAGTAATATGCATTTTAGTTTCCTCCATGTCTTTTCATGCCTTGATAACTCATTGCCTTTTATTACTGAACAATATTCCATTGTCCATATGCACCACCATTTATTTATCCATTTACCTTCTGAAGGACATCTTGATTGCTTCCAAGTTTTGGCAATTTGAATAAAGCTGCCATAAACACCTATGTGCAGGTTTTTGTGTGGACACAAGTTTTTAACTCCTTTGGGTCAATACCAAGGAATGTGACTGCTGAGTCATATTTTAAGAGTATGTTTAGTTTTGTAAGAATTGCCAAACTAAAGTGGTTGCACCATTTCGCCTTCCCACCAACAATGAATGAGAGTTCCTATTGCTCCACATTGTCATCAACATTTGGTGTTGTTAATATCTGGATTCTGGCAATTCCAATAGTTTTGTAGTTGTATCTTGTTGTTTAAATTTGCATTCCCCCCAAAAACATATGATGTGAAATATATTTTCATATGCTTATTTACACTGATTTTCCAGATATAAACAACTCAAAATACACTCAGTGTTCTGAACTGGTTGCTCAGCTTTTTATTTCTGGGATCTGTGTTTCCCTTTGGTTTCTCCAGTTTCTCTATGGTCAAATTTTGTGGAAGAACAAGCACAATAGTGTTTAACTGGTGTTTGTTTTTCAGCACAAAGTTAACCAGCAGTTTCCTAAAGTGAGTTTAAAAAAATGTTTCAATGACCTTTGATATGTCAAAATATTTTCCAAATGAGCATATAAATGTACTACTTCACAACTGATGCAGTAGGTACTCTGGGATCAATATACTATTTACTAGACTAGATTTTGGAATCATATTTTAAAATGTATGCCTTATATATTATACCTCATTTTTGTTTTAACTTGCATTCATTTCAGTACTAGCAAATTCCAATAATGTCTAGCATGTGTTTATTATTTGCATGTCCTTTTCAGTCATTTTACTGTTCATGTTCCTTGCATATGCATTTACTATCATCATGATGTTGTTCTTATGATTGGGAAGAAACATTTCACATTTTTCAAATATTCTATTTCTTTGATAGTCATAGAAAAAAAGGGAAAACATTTTGAAATGTTATGAACTCAAATGGAAGATTAAGGAAACCAGACCTTCTGTCTGTCAGGAAGCAGGGAGTGAGGAATGTGATATTTTAATCATTGAAATCACATACGCTTCTGCATCCATAGGGTGCAAACATTATATAGAGTTTATGCAGTTCAGAGCCTAGTGTCTGGGTTAATGGTGTTTTTGTTCAGAAAATAGGCTAAAACACTGGGAGTTTCTACTTTCTTGTAGTCTCACTTTACTTGCTGTGAAGTTGGCACCAGAACATCTGTCAAGTACAACAGATGTCGGGAACAGAAAATTCTCTGCAACCAAGTTCAATCTGCTGTTTGCATATGTCACTGAGCACATAGACTGTAGCTGCATTTCAATGAAAGAAAGACAGTGTATTTCACCTGCAAGTGTATTTCCTCTTCAGCTCCTAGAGAAAGGACAAGAGTTGATTTTCCTATTGCCATTCAAGGAAATATAAAGAGAACTATTCCCACAAGAAACCCATAGCTCTAAATGCTTCTTTCTAAGATGTGGTGTTAATATGGATTTTGTCAACATAGAAAACATTGAACACGAGTGGCTTCTTTAGTGCATGATGAGATTAGGTACACGAGGTGCTCATCTCATTGAGCAGATTCTTTAAAATCATGGAAGCAGAGTTGTGTAATAACATGGTTTGTTATTACATAGTTTTATGGTGACTTCAAGTCAAATATTATAAATATACAATACAACATTGTTAACTATAGTCACCATTCACAGAGGGAAGATGATATGAAGACATACGAGGGGAAGGCCATGTGAAGATGGAGGATGGGAGGGATGCATCTACAGTGAATGTCAAAGAATGCTGACAAACCACCAGAAGCTTAGGAAGAGCAAGGAAGGATTCCCCTATTGGTTTCAGAAGAAGCATGGTCATGCCATTACCTTGATTTTAGACTTCTAGCTTCCAGAACAGTAAGACAATAAATTTCTGTTGTTTTAAGTCACCTAGTTTTTGTTACATTTTTATATTTTTATTCTTTATTATAATAAAGATTCTAATTTTATATTGTCTGCTTTCCTGTGAGACACAAAAGTTTTTAATACATTTTATGACTTTCTACATTGCTTGATTTAGTTTTGTACAGATTTTTATATCTATATTAATATAAGAAATTGATCTGTACTCTAAACTTTCTTTTTTGTTTTTTTGTTGTTGTTTGTTTGTTGTTGTTGTTTGTTTTGTCATCTTTAATGTTGTTTGAGTAGTTCATTTTTCTAGGCTGAATTTGCAAAAGGCTTTTTTTTTTTTTTTTAAGATTTCTTATTTATTTGACAGAAAGAGTACAAGCAGGTGTAGTGGCAGGCAGAGGTAGAGGGAGAAGTAGGCTCTCCGCTCAGCAGAGAGCCCGATGTGGGGCTCAATCCCCTGAGATCATGACCTGAGCCTAAGGCAGACACTTAACGACTGAGCCACCCAGGCACCCCGCAAAAGCCTTTGTTTTAATTTTTATTATTTATTTTGAGAGGCAGCTTTGGCTTTCGCAATCCTTTAACATTTATGTGTTCTGTTTCATTAATTGTTTTTCCTTATCATAAATATTTCCTTTATCTTTTATTTGGTTTATTCTGGTTTTCTTTTTCTATCTTCTTAAAAATGGATATGTACCTCAAAAATTTGGCCTTCTGGGGCACCTGCGTGGCTCAGTTGGTTGGGCATCTGACCCTTGCTTTCAGCTGGGGTCATGGTCTCCAGGTCCGGGGATCAAGCCTTGGATTGGGCTCCCCACCTGGCAGGGAGTCTGTTTGTCTCCCTCTCTCTCTGCCCCTCTCCCTGCTCACTCTCTCTCTCTAAAATAAGTGAATAAATCCTAAAAAATATATATTTTTTAAATTTAGCCTTTCTTCTTTACAGTATTTGCCTTTACTTTTCCCTCAGAATAATACTTCATCTTTGGGGTAGGCAGAACCCCAACCCCATCAAAGATGTCCTCATGCTAATGACCTGTCAATATGTTATGTTACATAGCAAGGGGCAACTTAGGTTGCAGATTGAATTAAGTTTTCTAATCAGCTAATTTTCAGTTGGGAAGATTATCCTGAATTAACTAGGTAGACCCACTGTAATGATAAGTATCCTTATAAGTAAAAGAGAGAAGTCAGAAATTAGAATCCTGTAATGAGACATGAAGAAGACTCAAGACTCTTTGAAGGTGAAAGGGGCCATGAATGAAGGAATGCAGTTGGCTTCCAGAAACCAGAAAAGGCAAGGGAACAGATTCTCCCCTAAAGCCTCCAGAATGGACTGCAGCCCTGCTACACCCTGACTTTAGCCAAGATCCATTTCAAACTTCTGACCTCCAGAACAGTAGGATAATAATCCATGCTATTTCAAGCCCCTAAGCTTTTGGCAATTTGTTACAGCAGCAATAGGAAGCTAACGGAGGCTGTATTTTATGAATTATTCAGTTTTGAATATTTAAAATGTCCATTATGCTTTATTCTTTGAACCATAAATTATTTGGAATTATGTCTTTAATTTCTCAGGTATGAGTTTTAAAATTTATCTTTTTTTAAATTGGCTTACATCATTATTATGTTATGATAAGATTATATGGTCTGTATAATACCAATTTTCAGAACACTGTGAGAATCTTTTTGTCCTAAGATATTGATTTTCTGAATGTTTCATGCATAAAAGAGAAGAATGTATATTAATTGTTGGAAGTAGGTGTTTAGATAATTGTTATTGCAGCCATAGGATGTAAAAATAATTGCATTCAAATCTTTTATACCTTTACTGATATGTCATCTAGTTTAAAAATTATGAGAAATAGATGTTAAAATTTCTCATAATCATTATGGATTTGTTAATTTCTCCTTGCCATTCTGTCAAATTTTCCTGTAAATGTTTTGTGATTATGTTTAGTGTGTACAAGTTCAGAATGTATAACTAAGTATATCTTTATCCACAGTTGTTAAGTCTTAAAGTCTATTTTGTCTGATATTAGCATAGCTTCCTATCTTTACATGGGTTAAGTCTTTGCCTGATATTAATTTTCCATGTTCTTGCATTTCAGGAAAATAACATAGGGTGTTTTTTCTTTTGTTTTGTCCAGTCTGGTTCTCGCTGGACTTCAACTGCTGAGTTTGCTTTATTTACATTTATTATGCTTCCTAATACATGTGAGTTTACATCTACCATCTAGTATTATGCTTTCAATTAACTTGCCTTCCTTTTATGTCCTCCATCTAGTGCCAATATTCTATTTGTTTGCTTTAAATTAACTTATTCCTCTTATAAATTTTTCTATATTTAATTTCTAAGAATTTTTATTGTACTTAAAATTTTAAAATGCATAAAAATTTAACTGTCAAAAATTAGTACTTCTCTTAAAAATGTTTATTTTTAATCACTTTTCCACATTCCATTGTATTATCTGGAATATTAATCTCATTTTATAACCATCTACCTCCCCACACATCCACATGAATACAAAAATCAGTCACTGTTATCTTGGGGGCAGATCCTTCCTCTTGCACCTTTATTCCATATGGACAAACTGACACTATGGAATGTCTCTTGCCTTCTCACTCATTCATTTGGTAGATTATGTTATTTGTCCAGATCAGACTTGGGTTATGAAATTTCAGCCAATGAAATATAAGTAGATGTGACATGGGCAGCCTCCCAGTGGAAGACCCAACATATGGTTGGAATTTATTTACCTTCTCAGCCATAAGAATAGCATCTCCCAAAGAAGGACTTCTCCTTCAGCCACTAATGAGACTAGGGATGAAGTCCTTTTATATGATCAAGAAATAAAGGTTTTCTGTTTTAATCCAAGAAAATTTCTGCATTATTTGTTACAGCCACATAACTTATCTTAACTATATACCTTCCAAGAGAAGAAGTGGAAAGTACTCTTAGTGAATTTGGGAGGAGTTGAATATGGTCTGATAAACTCCTTGTTCTTTGACATCAGACTTCCTGCAAAGTATACACGCACTCTTGGCCAGTTGTAAATCTCGGAGCAGCAACCATTTTGAGGAGTAAGTTTATTTCAGAGTAGATTTTCAAACTAGTCTAGTTCTACACCTAAGGCATATATTCCAATATGCAGATATATTGGTTAATGAACACTGATGCTTTCATCTCTATCTACTTAGATCTTATTAATATTTCTCATATTTCAATTCAGGTGGAGAAGAGGGATATTATACATGGACTCCTTCTCCCACAAGTACTGTGATTCTACACAGCTAATACTTATTTAGATTTACCCATATGCTCACCAGTCTCAATTATTGACCACTGTGTCTGACATTCCTCTCCCTCATTCTGGATTCAAATACCTTCTTCAGAAAGTCTATCCATTATTCATTCTTTCAGTGAGGGTCAAAACGGTAAATTACCTCAATCTATATTTGTCTCTATGCCCTTGCTCTCAGATGATGATTTAGCCAGGTACATGGTTTTTGTTGGGTATTTTTCTTTCAGCACTATTGTCTTCTCTCCTATGTTTTTGCTACTCTGAAGCTCATATTGAGTGAAATTATTGTTCCTTTATGAATGAATTCTTCCTTTAATTTAGTTCCTGTTAAGAGGTTTTTTTCTTCTTGCCTTTGATTTTCCTCACTTTCCTTACTTTTATCTTACTTGGTATTGATATCTGGTATCTGAGGACTCTTTTCTTTCATGAATTCTGAAAAAAAGCCTTTTTCTTATCAAATATGTTTCTTTCTTTGCTCTCACTCTCTTTCAGAGACTCTAGTTTTTCTTATTAAACTATTGTTAGTGATATGAAACCTGTCATCCAGGTTTCTACTCTCTTTTCCATATTTAAAAAATCTTTTTGATTCATCACACTGCATTCTGTAAAGTTTTCTCAAATCTCACTTCCACTTCAATAACTACCTCCTCAGCCGGTGTCTAATTTCTTCTATAACCTATCCTTTAGGGTTTGACTCATTAGTCATTTTTTAACACAAATCTTTATTCTTTCACAATGCTGCTTTAGTGCTTCAGGTTCTGGGATTCTGTTTTACGTGGTGTCTAATTTTTTAATATGTGTATTTGTTCTTCATTTTTTTCTTTGAGTTCATTTTCAATGGATATTTCCCCCCCCTTTTGTGAATTCCTTGTGGTCTTGGTTATTTAACTCAAAATAAGTATTTAACTCAAAAGGGTTTTGTGTGTAGTTCCTCTAGGAACCTGTGAGCAACTAGGAACATGGGAACAGGGGTGCCTGGGTGGCTCAGTTGGTTAAGCCACGGACGCTTGATTTTCGATCAGGTCATGATTTCAGGGTCATGGGATGGAGCCCCCTATAGGGCTCCATGCTCAGCATGGAGTCTGCTTAAGATTCTCTGCCCCTCACCCTACTTGTGCGTGCCTGCATGTGCACACTTGCTCGCTCTCTCTCTCTTAAATAAAGAAGAAAGAAAGAAAGGAAGAAGGAAAGAAAGAAAGAAAGAAGAAAGAAAGAAATGAAAGAAAGAGAAAGAAAGAAAGAAGAAAGAAAGAAGAAAGAGAGAAAGAAAGAAAGAGAGAAAGAAAGATGGGAACAATATTTAAATTATTCTCTTGGTATGGGGTTGCTCATTCTACTTATATATTAGAAATTTGAATTCAGACCCAAAAAAGACACAAGCCTGGAGTTCCATGTTTCCTCAGGGCACTCACTAATCGTTCTCACCATTAGCCCTCACAGAGACAATGGAGCGTCTTACTATCACTCTGCACAGAAGACTTTTTTTTTTTATAGTGAATGCTCTCATGGAGTGTGAAGCCCTTTGAAGTCATGACTTTATGGAAGGGGGGCCCAGCTTCAAATCTCCCCCTCATGTAGGCTTAGCATCTATTCCTAAAGAAAGTTAAGATTCCTGCCCCCAGTTTCCAAAGCCAAAGTCCAAGGCTGCTACAGCATCACCTCATGTTACTTTCCATTTTCATTTTCATTTCTGCTTAATTTTTGTCATATTTGCATTTTCCTTTCTTTCTTGCAAGCTGGGCTATACATTCATTTTCATATGGAATCCAGCATTTCCTAGGTTGTGGGTGGGTTTTCAGGTTATAGTATTTTTGCCATGTTGATGAAACTACAGTTTCTACTATTTTCCCATTTGCCCTTTGGTTATGAATCTAAATTCTTTCCCATTATTGTTTCCTCCATGTCAAATTTCTGACACTCTCTCCTTTTTTCCCTCTATTCGTGTTATATTCTCTGGGCTATGTCCACTGATTATCTCCTTGGATGCGTGAGGGCAAGGGATAACTGAGCCAGCATAAGCTTCGACTTTAGGCAGACATAGGTCCCCAAACAGCGCTGTCACTTACAGACATTTGTGCATTGCTTACATAGATACAAAATAATACAGCTCTAAACCATTACATGCTCCACCTGCTGTTTCTTAATTACCATGTTCTGACCTTTTCCTTTCCATATCATAGAGGTTGAGTTTTCTAGCCATCCTCTTTTCCCCTTGGGGCTAACCAAATAAATCCCATTTTTAGTCTTGAAATTTATATAAGACTTTCTAATTATTGGTTTTAAAAACAGGTTATAAAAGGTGAGATAAAATATTACCTCTGCAAGAAAAGCAGATAATATTCTGCATCAAAGCATTATTCTTAAGTAGTTTAAATTCAATAATTAACCTTGTAAAACCACCAGACTTCTGATATTGTTGTTGTGTCTTATTAAACTAACCCTTAAACTCTAAGAGGTGTGTAATTCCAATTGATTGCTTTACTTTATAACACAGTGTCCTGAAATAATATTTAAATTGATATCTCTGTTTTCTCAAAGGTATAAATATTTGGATATTTTCTTTGAAAGGCCAGAAGTTGCTCATTGGTACTTCTTTTTTCTCACACGAATGGAAGAATAGATAAAATGACACAATGTATTCCTTATTTAAACAGATTTTGAAAGTCTTAACTAACCAAAATCGTATCACCTATAAATGGAGAAAAATTACCTACCACACAGAGCAGTTAGATATAAGGATTCATTGACAGGATACATCTAAAATACCTGGGACATGGCCGACTTGTGGTAGAATGCTGGTTCATCCCCACCCCCAAAGCTCATTTATTGATGTTCCTCCTCTGACTTCTAGACCATTTCTCTTATACAGTTCTCTTTTCTTTCTTTCTGACAATTTATTTTGTATCTATTATTGTCATTTTGTGAAAACCGTTTTCTTTTTCCTTTCCCTAAATTATATGTGTCTCCCAAAGGATGATATTGGTTTTAGTATGCTTCTTTTTCCCCAGTTTCTCCCTCAGAAAACTAATACAGTGGACCTTGAACCACATGGGGATTAGGGGTGCCAACCTCCTGTGCAGTTGAAAATCCATTTATAACTTTTGACCCCCCCAAAATCTTCACTACTAATAGCCTACTGTTGACCTGAAGCCTTACTGATAACATAAACAACACACCATTTTGTATGTTATATGTATTATATACTGTATTCTTAAATAAAGTAAGGTAGAAAAAAGAAAATGTTATTAAGAGTACCATAGGGAAAATACATTAACAGTACTGTGCTGTATCTTGGAAAAAGTGCACATATAAGTGGACCCTTGCAGTACAAACCTATGTTGTCCAAGGGCCAGCTATATATTCAAAATTATTGTACAAGGTTTTTAGGAGGAATAAATGACATCTACCCCCCAATGTATGTTGACTGTGTATCATCACACCTGCTATTATTTTGGCATCTGATGCCCTTAAGGATTTACTGATAGGATGCCTCTCATAGAAACATTGTTTAAATATATAATCATTCAGTAATACAAATTAACTGACAAGGTAGACTTCCAGTGAAGTGGACCTTTTGGCCTTTGATACACAGAACATCAAAGAAGCAAAAGGGAGAAGTGGTATTTTTTGTTTTTTGTTTTTCAGCTAAAATGTAACTAGGTACAAACTCCCACTACCTTTATGGTGAAAACAGCTTCTAGGTTGAATTTGAATAAATGGGTATTCTTTTGAAACTTTATGAACTTAGACAGTTATGAAAAGAATGATGAGTTTTGTCCCTCTGGTGATTCTAAATAATTAATGTGAAGCTAAAATGTATTATTTTCTGTTCCTTAATTTCTTCTTGGTTGGGAAATTGAACTAAATTTTTTGAGGAGGCTTAAATGTATTCACCTTGTGGAGAGGTTACTGATTTTTCTTTTTCCCTATAAATTATGTATCAGTGCTTTATTACCGGCTCTAAAGTTATAATCCATAAAATTAAAAAAAAACAAGGTCATCAATCACTCCTAAAAATGACAAATAGAAGGTGAATAAATCAATACTTGCATTATCAGAATGAGATATTAATTTCCAAAGGACTCCTTAATTAATTCTAAACTCTAGTTCTTATGGCGAAATAGTCTCTGAATAATGTTCTATGAATTATTTGCTATGTAAAAAGACAGGAAGCTAGAATGCAGGAAAAAGAACAAAAGTATACATAGGGTATGTTGAATTTCTTCAGGCTCTTCTTTCTAAGCATGACCCTTTACATAGTCATGGTGTTGAGTCCAGCAAAAATCTCTCCAAAGAACACACAAAGATCAATGTAAGCACAGGTAATGAACGTAATTTCGCTTTATTGGACATTGATAGCATTAATCAGTCACTCATAATTGGGATTTCACATTGGAAACACCTGGGGAATTATGTATTTCAACATATTTATAATGAGAATCCATACCTGGGTGATTTACTTAATGGGCCTCCCATGGGGCAGGTGTATTTTGTAAAAGCTTCCCATATGTTCAATTTTATAACAAAGTTTTTAAAATGCGGATATAACATTATGCCTTCAGAACACATATCACAGCTCTTTATTTTTGGATGAAATGGTTTGTTTTGAAAGACAGCAGGGACTATTAGATTTGGATAACCTTGGGTATGTTGTGGTGTTCTTCAAGGGTAACAGTAATATCCCTCTGTATTAGTTTCATCATCAGAATAGGTAACTTGTGGGATATTTCTACACTTATGGCTTAATAAGTCAGCAGTATCACCCTTTGAAACATCTCCTGTGGCTACAGTTTAAAATCCCAGCACATTACAAAATACAATATTAGCTTCATATCTTAAAATAGAAAGATCAGCAAGTAAATATGTTTTGCCTAATTGACTCACTGAACTTTGTGTCTGTAATACTAGGGTATATGATTATCATAGTGATCTAAGAAATGGTGCATTTAGGAAGAGAAAATAAAAACAAATTTTTGGAGATATCTACGATTTTATACAAAAATACAACATATTTCTGACATTCAGAATATATAAAGAATAATGTAAATTATACATGTTTATAAATATATGCATTATATTCCCCAGATTAAGAAAAAAAATTTTAATCACATGAAACCTCTATAATTCACTTCCTCAATTGGATTTACCTTCCTTCTTCAAAAAGGAAAACACTGTCGTAATTGAGTTTCTCATTCTTTTTTTTTTTTACTATGTTATGTTAACCACCATACATTACATCATTAGTTTTTGATGTAGGGTTCCATGATTCATTGTTTGCATATAACACCCAGTGTTCCATTCAGTACGTGCCCTCTTTAATACCCATCACCAGGCTAACCCATTCCCCTTACCCCCTCTCCTCTAGAACCTTCAGTTTGTTTCTCAGAGTCCATAGTCTCTCATGGTTCGTCTCCCCCTCCGATTTCCGCCCCTTCATTTTTCCCTTCTTGCTATCTTCTTCTTTTTTTTTGACATATAATGTATTATTTGTTTCAGAGGTACAAGTCTGTGATTCAACAGTCTTACACAATTCACCATAGCACATACCCTTCTCAATGTCTATCACCCAGCCACCCCATCCCTCCCACCCCCACCACTCCAGCAACCCTCAGTTTGTTTCCTGAGATTAAGAATTCCTCATATCAGTGAGGTCATATGATACATGTCTTTCTCTGATTGACTTATTTTGCTCATTCTTTTAAAAAATACATTTACTACATATGCATGAATCCATAGTCAATATATAGTAATGTTTTACATGTTTTCAAATTCATGTAATAGGACATTTAAAGAATTTTTTCTAGCTGCTATTGTTCCAAATTATGTTTATGAGATTTATCTTTTTGATAGAAAGAGCTCTAGGTCATTCATTATCATGGTTATCTATTTTTTTATTTGGTGGATAAATTATAATGTATATAGCTATCTTTTTGTTAGTGGCTAATGGGCCTTTTTTCAGTTTACAGTAAACAAGATTACAGTAAACATTTCTGTACATGTCTTTAAGCTACACATGTAGAATTGGATGTGGTGGGTCATAAGGTATGGGTAGGTTCGGCTTTATTAAACATTAGCACTCTGCTCTCTCTCAAGAATAATGTATCCTTTACACTCTCACCAGGAGTGCATAAGAGTTCATACTCCTCCACATCTACTGCAACACTTGAGTTGACCGACTTTAATTCTTACCAATTGGATGAGTAAGAAATAGTATCCCCTTTTGCTCTGAATGTCAAATTACCTGACTACTAGTGAGATGAAGTATGTTTTATACTATTAATGATCCTTTTATTAATCAATTGCCTGTTCCCTTTTGTATGCACATTTTCCCGTTGCTTTTCTTATTTATTTGTATGAGTTCCTAATACATTTGTATCTTTATATAGTACAAGATTGACTGTCTTCTGGAAAGACTGAATCCTTTCAAGATTACATTCACTTCATTAGAGAATTCATTATAAGTAAAAGCTTGATCTTTGCAGGTTCAGGTCTTAACTGAGCATGGATCCAAACATCAGGGATAAACCCATATTTACCAAGCTCAAATTTATAAAGTGATACATCAACATAGAATGTCAATGTATTCATTACTTCATAAGGCAAGAGCTTGGGAGTTGGCAGAAATGGGTTCAAACCCTGCTTTTACCACACACCAGCTGTAGGGCTAGAATGCAAGCTCCCTCCATGAGGACACAAATTTTTGTCTCATTTGTTAACTGTTCTATACCTAGAACTCTGAACATGCCTGACACATAATATCTGCTCAATAAATAGTAAGTCTGTGTATGGAATCTGCTAGTGCCAATGTGCAAGTTATTGTTTCACTCACAGTGCTTCTTACGCATGGATACACAGAAATTTGACATTTTAATGTAAAAAGTTAACTTTCTTTTCCATATGGTTTAAATATTCCAGTATCTTAAACAAAAAAACAAAACACCTTTCTTAGACCAAGTTCATGAAGCTATACTCCTTTTTCACAATTAGCTCTTTTATCAATCTGGAATTTAATTAATTATGGCACCTCCATCTTTCCATTTAATATTCTCCATATGATAACCATTTACCCCAGTACCATTTCTGAAGAGTTCATTCTTTTCCACTCTATCATGTATCAAATTTTCCATCTATCATTTATCCAGTTTCCATAAATGCATGCATCTCTTTATACATTTAAAAATTTGATTTTGCTAGTCTATCTTTCCATAATTATACTTTTACCACACAATCTTCATTATTTTAAATTTAAGTGAGACTTGATATTTATCTGAAAGAACAGGTCCCACTGTCTTCCAACACACACATACACACAATGCTCTTGAAATTTTTCCTAAATATTCATGCTCCTTTGTCCTTCCACAAAAATTTTAGAATAAATTTGAAAGCCCCATTAAAGCTTTCAGAATAAGAACTATAATTTTAGCCCTCCATTCCATTATTCCTGAGCTGTATGTATCTATTTATATGGATCTGCTTTAAATTCACTAAATAAATTTTTTATAATTTTCTCCATTAAGATTCTAAATAAATCTTGTTAAAATAATTCCTAGAAATCTTACACTTTTAGTTGCTTTTGTAATATGTTTTTGTGAAATTACATTTTCTAGTAATTTGTTGATAATATATAATAATAATTCAGTTGGTATATTTTATTGAAATCAGAGTCAGCAACTCAATTTTTCTAACTTTGTTTTTTTTAAATAAAGAATTATATAGTCTGTAAATAATGATAATGTTAATTCTTATTCCTAAACTTTATACATTTACTTATTTTTCTAGTCCTACTGGGTTAGATAGAACGTTCAGTAAAATACTAATGTTAAAGGTCATCCTTATCTGTTTTCTGAATTTAGTAAGTAAACTCAAGGTAGTTAATGTGGTGTCTCTCCCTATCGAATGGGGGCCACCAAATGTGAGTGACCGGATTGGGTAGAAGCCCATGTGCTGGCTATGAAAGAATTCACCCAAGGCAGAACAAAGGAAATAGAACTTTATTGAATAGACCACAAGGGAGTGGCAGCCAGGAGAGCAAAGCAGAGACTGCCTGCCAAAAGGCAATGGTCGGGCGCCGTAGTTAAAAGGGGAAGGTGAGGAGGAATGGGGATGGATGGAATTTTCCCTTTTTTGGACCTGTGTCTGGGTGTAAGTATCCCATTGGTCAGCTAGGGCTTATGGGTATTTTGAGATGGGTCACCTAATGGGACTGTTTGTATTCAGACAGGGGGTTGGAGGTCACTGTGGGCCCTTCTACTCAGGTTCCCTTTGTTCAAGTTGTTTGCCTAAAAGTGGCCTCTATATTAACACTACTAGGTAAATCACAGTATAATATTTCAATCTTAAATATGAGGCATCTCACAGGTTTTTAGTAATTACCTGTTATCAGATTCAAGAATTTGTCCTCTATTATAGTTTATTAAGAGGAATTTTTAAAATCAGTTTTGTTTGTAACAGTCATAAAAGGGAACTATATGTTATCAAAGTTGTTTTTGCATCTACTGATTATATATTTTTCGCCTTTAATTTGTTATTAAAAATTACATTATTAGGGTGCCTGGGTGGCTCAGTTGGTTAAGCGACTGCCTTCGGCTCAGGTCATGACCCTGGAGTCCCGGGATCGAGTCCCGCATCGGGCTCCCTGCTCGGCAGGGAGTCTGCTTCTCCCTCTGGCCCTCCACCCTCTCATGTGCTCTCTCTCACTCTCTCTCTCTCAAATAAATAAATAAAATCTTTAAAAAAATTACATTATTATATTGTAAATGCTTTATTGACATATACATACAGGTAAGTGTAAAATGTGAAAGATTTATGTGTATGCACACAATCACATAACCACAACTCAGAAAAAGTTATGGAATAGGTTCAATATCTCAAAAGGTTCCCTTGCACATCTAGTAATAATTCTATACAGAGGTAACCACTATTCCAGCTTTCATTATCAGAGAATAAGTTTGGCTGCTCTTGAACCTCATATCAATGGAATCACACCACAGATAAAAGTATTTTATTTCCAATTTCTTTGCTTATCATTATGACTGTGAGAATCATTCCTCTGTTGCTGTTATGGACTGAATGTGTTGGCCTTCTAAAATTCATATGTTGGAATCTTAACCTCCAATGTGGTGCTATTAGGAGGTGCAGCCTTTAAGATGTGATTAGGTTGTAAGAGTGGAAGCGTCATGAATGGGACAGAAAGCTCTCTTGTTATTTCTACCATGTGAGGACACAGGGAGCAGTCAGCTATCTATGAACCCGGATACCAATGTGCTGGCACCTTGATCTTTGACTTGTCAGCCTTCAGAACCATGAGAAATAAGTGTTATTTAAGCCATCCGGTATATGGCATTTTTGTTATAGCAGCCCAAATGGGCTGATAGTTGCTATAGCAGGAATTTATTCTTTTTACTTATTGTTTCGTAGAATTCTATTATATGATTTTTTTAAAGATTTTATTTATTTATTTGACAGAGAGAGACACAGCGAGAGAGGGAACACAAGCAGGGGGAGTACGAGAGGGAGAAGCAGGCTTCCCGCTGAGCAGGGAGCCCGATGCGGGGTTCGATCCCAGGACCCTGGGATCAAACCCCACATTGGGCTTCCTGCTCAGCGGGTGCCTGCTTCTCCCTCTGTCCCTGCTTTGCTCCCCCTGCTTGTTCTCTCTCTCTCTCTGTCAAATAAATAGATAAAAAATCTTTTAAAAAATTGCTGGTAAAGGGTAGGACATATGTAGTTTTCATAGATATGGCCAAAAACATTTGCTGAGGGATTGTACCAATATACACTCTTACCTGCAATATATGTTGTTTTATTCACTCCATTCTTATCAACACTGGCCCTTCTATTCTAAGACATATTAATAAGTGTAGTAATTTATTATGGTGTTAATTTGCATTTCTTTAATTACTAGTGCTGTTGAGCAACTTTTCATATAATTTGAGGCATACTCATTCTATGAAGTGTATATTTAAATTTGCCTATCTTAATTCATTTTCTTTTTCTTCCCGATTTGAAGTTGCTTCTTGTTTAATCTGCATATGAGCACTTTGTCAAATATGTGTATTCAAATATAACATCCTAATTGATGACTTGGCTTTTAACTCTCTTCATGGCAAATTTTTTAGTGATGACTTTTAATGAAGAGAATTTCTCCATTTTAAATTGGTTCAAATTATCAAATTTTTCTTTTACATGTACAGACATCTTTTTAATTCTCTTGAAAATATTTGCCAACTTAAAGGTCATAAAGACCTGTGTTTGCTCCAAGATCTGCTGACATGATACATTTTTAATTAATATTTTCTTGTATGTTATGATAGAGGTGAATTTTATTTTTTCCATACTTTTACTGAATTAATTCACCATAATTTACTAAAGACTATTTTCTCCCTAATGCATTGCAGTCATGCATTTGTCACAAATCTGGTAAACAAATATTGGTTATTACTTTCCTCACTTCTAGTGAATTCAAAATGAAAGATGATTTTCAGACTAGATTAAAATATTAAATACAGGTAAATGACTTTTAAAAGAGGAAAATTTAAAACTTAAGAAAACAGAAAATTTGAATGAAAATAAAGAGATATTCCATGAAAATACTAATTTAAAAAACCTTGTTTATTAACATTAATAACAGTCAACAAGCATTACTAAAGGCAAAAATGGTCAGTATGGTACAGGGATTAATGCAACAATATAATAAAATTACTTAGTGATATCAATTCTAAATATTTATGTACTAATAAGGTAACCTCAATATGGATAAGGTAGAAATCAACTGAACATCAGACATAAACAGACAAACCTACCGTCATAACATGATATTTTAATGTCCCCCATTGGTAACTGATAATGTAAACAGACAACATATGATGAAAAATACAGAAAATTTAATTGCTACAACTGAAAGGATATATGTAGAACACTGCCTGCTACAATTTCAGAAAACAAATTTCATTAAAGCACAGACAATATTTGTAAATATTTACCACATACAGTGCTATAAGAAGGTCTCAATCCATTTTTTTTATTCTTATGTTAATCCCCATACATTACATCATTAGTTTTAGATGAAGTGTTCCATGATTCATTGTTTGTGCATAACACCCAGTGCTCCATGCAGAATGTGCCCTCCTCAATACCCACCACCAGGCTAACCCATCCTCCCACCCCCCTCCCCTCTAGAACCCTGTTTGTTTTTCAGAGTCCATCGTCTCTCATGGTTCGTCTACCCCTCCGATTTCCCCCGCTTCATTCTTCCCCTCCCGCTACCTTCTTCTTCTTCTTTTTTTTTTTCTTAACATATATTGCATTATTTGTTTCAGAGGTACAGATCTGAGATTCAACAGTCTTGCACAATTCACAGCGCTTACCAGAGCACATACGCTCCCCAGTGTCTATCACCCAGTCACCCCATCCTTCCCACCCCACCCCCCACTCCAGCAACCCTCAGTTTGTTTCCTGAGATTAAGAATTCCTCATATCAGTGAGATCATATGATACATGTCTTTCTCTGTTTGACTTATTTCACTCAACATAATACCCTCCAGTTCCATCCACGTCGTTGCAAATGGCAAGATCTCATTCCTTTTGATGGCTACATAATATTCCATTGTATATATATACCACTTCTTCTTTATCCATTCATCTGTCGATGGACATCTTGGCTCTTTCCACAGTTTGGCTATTGTGGACATTGCTGCTATAAACATCAGGGTGCACGTACCCCTTCGGATCCCTACTTTTGTATCTCTGGGGTAAATACCCAGTAGTGCAATTGCTGGATCATATGGTCTATTTTCAACTTTTTGAGGAACCTCCATACAGTTTTCCAGAGTGGCTGCACCAGCTTGCATTCCCACCAACAGTGTAGGAGTGTTCCCCTTTCTCCGCATCCCCGCCAACATCTGTCATTTCCTGACTTGTTAATTTTAGCCATTCTGACTGGTGTGAGGTGGTATCTGATTGAGGTTTGGATTTGGATTTCCCTGATGCCGAGCGATATTGAGCACTTTTTCATGTGTCTGTTGGCCATTTGGATGTCTTCTTTGGAAAAATGTCTGTTCATGTCTTCTGCCCATTTCTTGATTGGATTCTTTGTTCTTTGGGTGTTGAGTTTGATGAGTTCTTTATAGATTTTGGATACTAGCCCTTTATCGGTTATGTCATTTGCAAATATCTTCTCCCATTCTGTCGGTTGTCTTTTGGTTTTGTTGACTGTTTCCTTTGCTTTGCAAAAGCTTTTTATCTTGATGAAGTCCCAATAGTTCATTTTTGCCCTTGCCTCCCTTGCCTTTGGCGATGTTTCTAGGAAGAGGTTGCTTCAGCTGAGGTCAAAGAGGTTGCTGCCTGTGTTCTCCTTTAGGATTTTGATGGACTCCTGTCTCACATTGAGGTCTTTCAACCATTTGGAGTCTATTTTTGTGTGTGGTGTAAGGAAATGGTCCGGTTTCATTCTTCTGCATGTGGCTATCCAATTTTCCCAACACCATTTGTTGAAGAGACTGTCTTTGTTCCATTGGACATTCTTTCCTGCTTTGTCAAAGATGAGTTGACCATAGAGTTGAGGGTCCATTTCTGGGCTCTCTATTCTGTTCCATTGATCTATGTGTCTGTTTTTGTGCCAGTACCATGCTGTCTTGATGATGACAGCTTTGTAATAGAGCTGGAAGTCCGGAATTGAGATGCCGCCGGCTTTGCTTTTCTTTTTCAACATTCCTCTGGCTATTCGGGGTCTTTTCTGGTTCCATACAAATTTTAGGATTATTTGTTCCATTTCTTTGAAAAAAGTGGATGATATTTTGATGGGGATTGCATTGAATGTGTAGATTGCTCTAGGTAGCATTGACATCTTCACAATATTTGTTCTTCCAATCCATGAGCATGGAACGTTTTTCCATTTCTTTGTGTCTTCCTCAATTTCTTTCATGAGTATTTTATAGTTTTCTGAGTATAGATCCTTTGTCTCTGGTTAGATTTATTCCTAGGTATCTTATGGTTTTGGGTGCAATTGTAAATGGGATCGACTCCTTAATTTCTGTTTCTTCTGTCTTGTTGTTGGTGTATAGGAATGCCACTGACTTCTGTGCATTGATTTTATATCCTGCCACTTGACTGAATTCCTGTATGAGTTCTAGCAGTTTTGGGGTGGAGTCTTTTGGGTTTTCCACATAAAGTATCATATCATCTGCAAAGAGTGAGAGTTTGACTTCTTCCTTGACAATTTGGATGCCTTTGATTTCTTTTTGTTGTCTGATTGCTGTGGCTAGGACTTCCAATACTATGTTGAATAGCAGTGGTGATAGTGGACATCCCTGCCGCATTCCTGACCTTAGGGGGAAAGCTCTCAGTTTTTCCCCATTGAGAATGATATTCGCTGTAGGTTTTTCATAGATGGCTTTTATGATATTGAGGTATGTACCCTCTATCCCTATACTCTGAAGAGTTTTGATCAAGAAAGGATGCTGTACTTTGTCAAATGCTTTTTCTGCATCTATTGAGAGGATCATATGATTCTTGTTCTTTCTTTTGTTAATGTATTGTATCACATTGATTGATTTGCGGATGTTGAACCAACCTTGCAGCCCAGGGATAAATCCCACTTGGTCATGGTGAATAATCCTTTTAATGTACTGTTGGATCCTATTGGCTAGTATTTTGGTGAGAATTTTTGCATCCATGTTCATCAGGGATATTGGTCTGTAATTCTCCTTTTTGATGGGGTCTTTGTCTGGTTTTGGGATCAAGGTAATGCTGGCCTCATAAAATGAGTTTGGAAGTTTTCCTTCCATTTCTATTTTTTGGAACAGTTTCAGAAGAATAGGTATTAATTCTTCTTGAAATGTTTGGTAGAATTCCCCTGGGAAGCCATCTGGCCCTGGGCTCTTTTTTTTTGGGAGATTTTTGATGACTGCTTCAATTTCCTTAGTGGTTATAGGTCTGTTCAGGTTTTCTATTTCATCCTGGTTCAGTTTTGGTAGTTGGTACATCTCTAGGAATGCATCCATTTCTTCCAGGTTATTTAATTTGCTGGCATAGAGTTGCTCATAATATGTTCTTATAATTGTTTGTATTTCTTGGGTGTTGGTTGTGATCTCTCCTCTTTCATTCATGATTTTGTTGATTTGGGTCATTTCTCTTCTCTTTTTGATAAGTCTGGCCAGGGGTTTATCAATCTTGTTAATTCTTTCAAAGAACCAGCTCCTACTTTCGTTGATCTGTTCTACTGTTCTTTTAGTTTCTATTTCATTGATTTCTGCTCTGATCTTTATTATTTCTCTTCTCCTGCTGGGTTTAGGCTTTCTTTGCTGTTCTTTCTCCAGCTCCTTTAGGTGTAGGGTTAGGTTGTGTACTTGAGACCTTTCTTGCTTCTTGAGAAAGGCTTGTATTGCTATATACTTTCCTCTTAGGACTGCCTTTGCTGCATCCCAAAGATTTTGAATAGTTGTGTTTTCATTTTCATTGGTTTCCATGTATTTTTTTAATTCTTCTTTAATTTCCTGGTTGACCCATTCGTTCTTCAGTAGGATGCTCTTTAGCCTCCATGTATTTGAGTTCTTTCTGACTTTTGTCTTGTGATTGAGCTCTAGTTTCAAAGCATTGTGGTCTGAAAATAGGCAGGGAATGATTCCAATCTTTTGGTACTGGTTGAGACCTGATTTATGACCTAGGATGTGATCTATTCTGGAGAATGTTCCATGGGTACTAGAGAAGAATGTGTATTCCGTTGCTTTGGGGTGGAATGTTCTGAATATGTCTGTAAAGTCCATTTGGTCCAGTGTGTCATTTAAAGTCTTTATTTCCTTGTTGATCTTTTGCTTAGATGATCTGTCCATTTCAGTGAGGGGGGTGTTAAAGTCCCCCACTATTATTGTATTGTTGTCGATGTGTTTCTTTGCTTTTGTTATTAATTGCCTTATATAATTGGCTGCTCCCATGTTAGGGGCATAGATATTTACAATTGTTAGATCTTCTTGTTGGATAGATCCTTTAAGTATGATATAGTGTCCTTCCTCATCTCTTATTACAGTCTTTGGTTTAAAATCTAATTTGTCTAATATAAGGATTGCCACCCCAGCTTTCTTTTGGTGTCCATTAGCATGGTAAATGGTTTTCCACCCCCTCACTTTCAATCTGGGGCTGTCTTTGGGTTGAAAATGAGTCTCTTGCAGACAGCATATCGATGGGTCTTGTTTTTTAATCCAGTCTGATAGCCTGTGTCTTTTGATTGGGGCATTGAGCCCATTTACATTCAGGGTAACTATTGAAAGATAGGAATTTAGTGCCATTGTATTGCCTGTAAGGTGACTGTTACTGTATATTGTCTGTGTTCCTTTCTGGTCTATGTTGCTTTTAGGCTCTCTCTTTGCTTAGAGGACCCCTTTCAAGATTTCCTGTAGGGCTGGTTTTGTGTTTGCAAATTCCTTTAGTTTTTGTTTGTCCTGGAAGCTTTTTATCTCTCCTTCAATTTTCAAGGACAGCCTAGCTGGATAGAGTATTCTTGGCTGCATATTTTTCTCATTTAGTGCTCTGAATAGATCCTGCCAGTCCTTTCTGGCCTGCCAGGTCTCTGTGGATAGGTCTGTTGCCAATCTAATGTTTCTACTCTTGTAGGTTACATATCTCTTCTCCCGAGCTGCTTTCAGGATTTTCTCTTTGTCTATGAGACTTGTAAGTTTTACTATTAGATGTAGGGGTGTTGACCTATTTTTATTGATTTTGAGAGGGGTTCTCTGTGCTTCCTGGATTTTGATGCCTGTTTCCTTCCCCAAATTAGGGAAGTTCTCTGCTATAATTTGCTCCATTATACCTTCTGCCCCTCTCTCTCTTTCTTCTTCTTCTGGGATCCCAATTATTCTAATGTTGTTTTGTCTTATGTTATCGCTTATCTCTCGAATTCTGCCCTCGTGATCCAGTAGTTGTTTATCTCTCTTTTTCTCAGCTTCTTTATTTTCCATCATTTCATCGTCTATATTACTGATTCTCTCTTCTGCCTCATTTATTCTAGCAGTTAGCGCCCCCATTTTTGATTGCACCTCATTAATAGCCTTTTTGATTTCTACTTGGTTGGATTTTAGTTCTTTTACTTCTCCAGAAAGGGTTTCTCTAATAACTTCCATATTTTTTTCAAGCCCAGCTAGTATCTTTAAAGTGATGATTCTGAACTCTAGATCTGACATTGTACTAATGTCCGTATTGTGTAGGTCCCTGGCAGTCGGTACTACCTCTTGTTCTTTTTGTCGAGGTGATTTTTTCCGTCTTGTCATTTTGTGCAGAGGAGAATAGATTAATGAGAGAACAAAATGCTAGCAGAGTAACAACGTCCCCAGAAAATATACTCTAAACAAATCAGAAAAAACCTTCCAGAAAGTGGTCGCTTCTCTGTTCAGAGAGTTGTTGCTTTTCCTTTCTTCGATCTCCTGTTGAGTTTGTAGGTGTTCAGAATGGTTTGATCCCTATCCAGCTGAATTCCTGAGAGGACACGAAATTCAGGTCTCCTACTCCTCCGCCATCTTGCTCCGCCCCCTCAATCCATTTTTTTAACTGCTTCTTTTATTTTGTTCTGAGATAGACAGCACGAGCCGGGGGCAGGAGGTGGGGGGAAGGGTACTCCCTGCTGAGCAGGGAGCCTCATGTGGGCCTGGATCCCAGAACCCTGGCATCATGACCTGAGCCAAAGGCAGATGCTTAACTGACTGAGCCACCCAGATGCCCAAGAAATAGTAATGGAAATTAGAAAGTATTTGTATGTATATTAAGAAAATCCTCCATATGAAAATATGAAGGATGAAAGAAAAGCAGTTCTGTGAGAAAAAAATGTAGTAGCCTTAAACACATATATGAGAAAACTTAAAGCCTTAAAAATGTATTAGCTAAACATCCATCTCAAAATTATATTTGAACAACAAAATGAACCAAAAAAAGGTAATAGGTAGGAATCAATACAAAAGGACAAAAATTTTTGAAATGGTAAGTGATAAGCAGCATAAATATCAGGAAGACTGTTGTTTTAAAAGTTGTATGTATTGGATATCTTCTGGCAAGTTTGATCAATGAAAGTATAAAGTAGTAACAACCAGTATTAGGAATGAAAATTAGACATAATTACAGGTAATGCACACAGTAAATAGAATGTAGGAAAATTTTATGAAAAACTTTATTATAAGTTTGAAATTTCAGATAACATAAAATCCAAGAAACAGAATGCTAGAAATCTCTAGTAGCCATCCTGTAAATTGACCCAGTGGCCAAAATCTTCCCACAAAAGAAAACTCAATCCCAGTGGTTTCATGAAACAAATTCAAGCAAGAAATGGTTGCAATTTTATGGAAACTCTTCCAGGGAATAAAAAAAGGAATACATCTAAAGCAGTTTTATGAGATTAGCATTAACGTAAATTCAAATCCAACAATAAAGGAAAATCACTGCCTCATCGCCATGAAAATAGATGCAAAATCCTCAAACAAAATATTTTCAAACCAAATCCAGGCCTAAAGGATACAAAATAATACACTGTGACTGAGCTGGGCATGTCCTGGAAGGCTAGGTTGCCTTAATAATAGAAAAACAAAATAATGCAATTCATCACATTAGAAGGTGAAAGGAGAAATATCATATGATCATCATAATAGATGCAGAAAAGAAAATAAAGTTCTGTATCCAATTATGATAAAACCCCTTAGCAAACTGTGTATAGAAAAAGAATCCTTAAAAAATCTTTCCTTCGAGATTGGGAACCAGACAAGGATGGATGCAGTATATTACCATTTCCATTAACCATTACTGCTGGAATTCCTGATGTTATAATAAGACAAAAAGAATATATCAAGGGCGCCTGGGTGGCTCAGTTGGTTAAGCGACTGCCTTCGGCTCAGGTCATGATCCTGGAGTCCCGGGATCGAGTCCCGCATCGGGCTCCCTGCTCAGCAGGGAGTCTGCTTCTCCCTCTGACCCTCCTCCCTCTCATGCTCTCTGTCTCTCATTCTCTCTGTCTCAAATAAATAAATAAATAAATCTTAAAAAAAAAAAAAAAGAATATATCAAAACTGTAAAGAATAGAAGCAAAACAAAACAAACAATCACAATGTCATTGTTTGCAGATGACAATAGAAGAGTTCTAAAGAATCTATACTTACAAGAAATAATACAGCATTTATGAAGGTTGATGGCTAAAAAATCAGTGTACTAAAATCATTGTATTTCTATAGACTGGCAAATATTTAAAGTAAATGAATTTGTTTAAGGAATATCATTTATTAGACATCTCACAGAAAGAAAAATGGCCCTTCATCAAAAAAAAAGATGCTCAATTTCACTCATAAATAAAAATGTAAAAAGCAATTGTGAAATATCAGACTGGGAAATATTTCAGTGACACAGTACATTGGCAACATGTGAAAAACAAGCATTCTCATATTTTCCCATTCCAGTGAGAGTACATATTGTTCCACTGGTAATTAAGAACAATTTGGCAATATCCATAAAAATTAGAAATTTAGGTTCTTTGAGCCAGCACTTTTGTTTTTGGGAACTAATTCCGTAGACATAACCACGGATGCAAAATGAAATATATCTGTGGTTAGTCATCATATCGATAAAAGCAACCTGGTTAGGTTAATTTTAGTAGACAATGGTGGCTCCTGCCTAGGTCTTCATCACTAAGTATTTCCTCCTAAACCAACACAAAATAGCAAGAAAAAAAATTAAACTATGCACAACTTATGTCCTCAGCATAACTTGATGATAGAGAAGGTATAAATTCCAAATAGCTCTAAGGAAAACGTAAGTAAAAGGAGGAAAGTGAAAACACTTCTGACACATAATCTCTCATGGTCCTGCCCCACCCTCAACCCATGGCATCACTTCGCAGGGAGAAAAATCAGACCAAGAAAAATTGTAGGTGAAAGAGAAGAAGGGAGGAGGGAATAGGGCCCAAGATTCATTTCAAATTACTATTAACAATATTAAATCCATCCCAAGTCTGAGAACATTAAAAAGATATCCTGGTGAACCAGAGCGAGGATTACACAGAGATATACCACATTTGTGATTTTAAGTGGTGGTCTCTAAACCGCAAAGATTCTGGGAGAAGAAAATGTCAAAAGGAAGAGAGAGTAGTGAAGGGAAAAGTAGCCAGAAGGGAGATTTAGGGTCCTGAAAACCAAAGAATACCAAATAATTTGAAGGACATGTAACCTCTTCCTTCATCAACAAAAAACAAAAAATAAATCTTCTAGTGTATGAGGTCTTTGCTGTACTGATAGGAGAAGATACCATTAAACTAGAAATCATGTAATATGTCCCAATTCCACAACAGTGAATACAAAAAAAGTCTAGCAGATCCATAAAGAGCTATTAAAAAAAATCAGACAAGTGAAATTCATAGCAGCTGAGAAAAACTCCCCCTGAAAAGTAAGCAAGAATCAGGAGAGAGAGAGGGAGAGGTAAGACAATACTTCACCCTGGATTTTAAATATATCTAAACTTGAATTTGAGTATACTAAAGCCACTTTGAATCAGAAATTCCAAAACTAAGAGGGGAAATGAGTTTATTTTTTAATTTTTTAAAGATTTATTTATTTATTTTAGAGAGAGAGGGAGAGTGACCAGGGAGAGGGGCAGACAGAGAAGGAGAAAATCCTCAAGCAGACTCCCCGCTGAGTGGGGATCCCCACACAGAATTCAATCCCAGGACCCTGAGATCAGGACCTTAACTGACTGAGCCACCCAGGCGCCCTGGGAAATGGATTTTAAAGCACAGAGGAAAAAAAGAAAAGTGTGATAAAACCTAAGAAAATAGAAGAAAATAAATTTATCTCAGAAATAAGCAAAAAGTTAAAAGTTGGTCAAGAGAAAAATATACTGAAAGGAAAATTTAATAGTGCCAATAAGAAAGCAGGAACATGAGCATAGCTGTGTTTGATATCATTTCTATACACCAAAATGTATAAATAATATTTTTGATTCAATCAATGAACCTTAAGCCAGTTAAGGAAATTTCAAAGAAATTCATGATAATTAATATTTAGATAAAGAAAGGAAGACATGTTGCTACACATTTTTTTTAATTTAGTAGTGTAGATCTGTGTGGCATTCTTTAATTCTAATTTGGAGCTCTTAATTGTAATTATTGTAATATAGTTTACACTTTGTAGTTTAATGCAATGTAAGGCAGTTAAGTCAGAACATAACACAGTCTCACACTTTACTTCAAATGACTCATATAAAGCTATCAGGAATGAATTATTCTTTTGTGTCGTTTTGCCTTTTTTATATGTAAGTTTATATTGACTATAATTTTGAGGATTTTAGGACTTAATGAGAAATCACTGGAGTTACTAATAAAAAAAATACAATGTAATCATCAGGCATTTTCTAGTGGATCAAAGGTGTTTAAAAGTTTTTAAGGGATGCTTAAACAAAGTGATATACATCTATGCTTAATATCTGTAGCAATATTAAGTAGGTAATATTTTCCCTGAGTACCTTCATCTTGAGAATTAAATGAAAGAGAAAAAAATATTTACACTCAGGATGTTTTTACGTGATTCACTGACTCATGGGAGAGTGCCTTTACACAAAACCCAGGAGAACTGTTTTTACAGAATACAGCTATGTCTGGGTTTGAAACAAAATAGCATATGAATCAGGGCAAGTGTGATAGTGAACTCACTATCTTACCCAACAACCAAGTTGAGCCAAAATCTGAAAGGATATTTTCAGAAACATTCAATACCATCCAGCAAAAAGCCCTCTTGTAATCTCCAGATTAAAAACCCACATATATGGGATGCCGATAATAGATTTTATCATAATGGAGCTTCCTACAAGTGCTGTAATACCTAACATTTTTCTGTGGGCAAAATCAGGTTAAAATAGACATTGTGGTTGGCTTCAGAAAGAGGCGTGGAGTGGCAGACCAAGGAAGGACATTCCCTCCACGTTGTGCCTTTGGAAGCATTGAGAGTGTGAGGGCTGATTTTATGACTTTGAGGCTCAGCCCGGCAGACTCTTAATATCTTGAGTCACTAGTCAGATTCCTGGGCCCTACAGAAAAGTAAATCCCTTAATGTACATAACTTTGGTTGATCGTTTTCTGAGATTCACCATCTCCTAAAGATAGCATTATTTCAGAGAGTCTTAGGCACAGGTATTTGTACTATTTAGGATTGCACCATGAGCGTTCTATTTATTTCTTTCTGGCTTCAGCTACTAGCAAATAAATTGGTTATTCCTTAGTTCTTACGTGAACCACATTCCATAGGCGTTCCTAACTGGATTAGAAAACAAAGCTTATTTTCACAACCTGGAACAAGGCAATTTGATTGAATTAAATTGTGCATGACAAAAATCAATAAAACTCATCAATTCAAATCCATCAGTTCTAATAAACAGGCTGAATCTGGTTAAGGAAAAAAAAATGTGAAAGCAATTAAAATCATAGCAATTTTTTAACCTCTCCTCTGCTGATTCGGTCAAAGTCTCAAAATCCACAAGGTATCCTATGGAGAAAATGCAAGAGAGTTTGAGTGGTTCTTTCATAGTAATGATGTCTAGCTGTTTCTATAATTGTTAAAAGAAAGTTATTGTCTTTCACTAGCAGCTATGACAACTGTGTGCAGGGACTAAATTAAAGAGAAATCCAAAATTTAGCTATACAGGACATTTTTTTATTGGAATCTCTTAATCAGTCCTGAGTAATTAATGTCAACCCCTCTTTTTACACCAGCTTGACCACCTAAGTGGCCCTTTATTAATTCATTGTTAAAAAAAAAAGATCTAACATGGACAGAGACATTTTGGGTGTATACATTAAACCATTGTCTAAGCTCCGCAAGTTACATTTATTTCTGGCAGAGTAATAACAAAAAGCCTTCAAATGTACATGTTGTTGGAAATAACTATCATTCTTCTATGCTGTTGGGTTTTCAGAAGCTGACAAAAGATTTATGTCAGAAGGTTTAATCATTGGTGAGGTTTCAGTGGCAGGTCCATGAGATGAAGCGAGTAAACTGAGGCAAGTGAAGCTGTTACTAATGTTGAAACCAATATCCATTACAGCCCATCTTACTAGATTTGACTACCTGCCTAAATCTATACAGAAGCAATATTTTTTTCTTTTCTAAAACTGATCTTTTATCTAAAGTGACATTTGTCAACCTTCAACTATGCCTTGTCATTCCAAAGGCCCTTTACTGGGATGAAAATTGATAAGAAAAAAGAGATCCCATGCCCGAGATCCCTGAAAGTCATATGGCAGAGATGGTGAGACTTCACTGAGAGCCTGGCCCAACCCAAGACATCAGGTAGGCGGAAGGAATTTTACGAAGAGCCATCCACAACCTAACCTGATGCCCTAGGAAACTGTCCCAGTCCACCACCTTCTCCACATCCTAGCTCCTGTCCAACTCCCACTTGTCCTTTTCTGCTGCCCATTCCCCCTGGGACATGGGGCCATTTCTCTACTGAGAGTCTATTTGATTCCCCCAGAAAGCCATGTCTTTTTTACTGTGGATAAAAGAAAGCTCAATACAGCTGCTTTTCCAAACAGCAACGGGGACATTAAACTCTGAGTCTGAGAGAGGGTTTAGCCTCAGGAGAAGCTCTCCTCCAGAGCAGTTAGTGAAGCTATTTTCTTACCTTTTCCTCAGTTCCCAACTGGAAGACATTTAAGCCTCTCATGTTGCTATGAGATTGAAGAAAACAAACGTGAACCAATGCCATGTCTTTCAAAGAGAAGTCAGAAAACTAAAATGAAATTTCTTAGCAAGGAAGAAAAAAAATCTGGAAAGGAAAGTCAGAGAAATAAGAGCCAGAAGCAAAATGTAAAAGGCCAAGTAATTCATTGACCTACTGTCAGTAAGACTCCAGACAGAGGGAACAGAATCCACAGTATGGGCGACTGGCTATGTAGCCCACTGGTACTCTCTAGGACTTCATTACATGCTCTATACCAGCTATTGATTAATATCCCTCCTGTGAGTACAAAATTGCAGACTTGCACAAAATCATGCAACTGCAGCATATTGGTTCCACTAAAACGCATCTTTCTTCTATGTTACACAATAATAATAGGTCTCATTTATCATATGTTAACTAGGTGCAGTATATTAGCCATTTAATGCATGTAGGACTCATTAATATCTGAGATTATAAACTATCAATACTACTGTACCCTTGCTTCTCTGCTCCAAACGGAAACTGTCACAGGGACTATACTATAGATTAAAGGACATAATATTCGGTTCCAACTATGCCCATTATGATCTCTAAGAATGACAAAACAAAAAAAATAGATAATAAAAATTCCTTATAAAATATGGAAGAACAAGAAATCTCATGCATTTTTTTGTAGGGGCATAAGATCCAATAGTCTATTTAGAGAGTAACTTAATAAAATTTAAAGAATTTAGGTATGCATATGCCTAAGGTAACCATATGATTTATTGTTTAAACTGAAACACTTTTGGAGGTTAAAGTAAATATAATACAAAATAATAGTTGTTATGAATGGAATGCTTGTGTCCCTACCAAATAAAGCCTTAATCCACGGTGTGGTTGTATTTGGAGATGGGGCCTCTAAGAAAGTAACTAAAGTTAAATGAGATCATAAGGATGGGGTTCTTATCTGATAGAATTAGTGTCCTTATGAGAAGAGACACAGAGAGGGCCCTTACTTTCAGTGCATGTACACTGAGGTCATGTGAGCACAAAGAGAGAAGACAGGTATCTGTTACCCAAGGCAGGAGCATTCACCAGGCACTAATCCTGCCAGCATCTTGATCTTGGACTTCCAGTCTCCAGAATTATGGAAAAATAAATTTCTCTTGTTTAAGCCATCCAATCTATGCTATTTTGTTTATGGCAGCCTGAGGAGACAAAGTCAAGAGTGAAAAATAGGAGTGAATATAACTGTCCCACCCATACCCATATATACATATAATCATGGCCCTGGGCCATCCATTTCTGGCAAATTTTTGCTCTAGTCCATTAGGAGACATATGATTGATTATTCTTTGCAACATTGTTTGGGGGTAAGCTACCAGAAATTCTAAGTTAAATTTACATATAGAAACATGAATAGATCTGCAAAACAAAATGAGCAAAAAAAGAAACATAATGATATCATTTTTATAAATGAAAAAAACATATGGCCAGAAAGTCACTAGGAAAGTAATTATCCATCTGTTTACACATGCACACACACACACACACACACAATGTTATATTACAGGAAGGGATGGGGACAATGGATGAAAAATAATGAAATTATCTCCAAAAGAGTCTGACATTAGTGTGACCTGAACAGACAATGACTCCCCCAATTCTATGCACATACAAAAAGGAATATTAGTTTTACACAAAGTGTTAAATGGTATTTGAGACATTAATTCTGATTAAAAGAATAGCTTTTAGTAAAATTTGTCAATTTATTGCTGATGTACCTAAAACCCTCTCGTTAATGCATTCCAGAATATAGATCAGTATATTAATAGTTACTTGATTTTCTGTTGCAATTTTTAGTTTTCAGTGATAAATCCCCATGACAGTTCATTTCTGCAAACATTTTATGAAACATCTGAGCAGCAAGCAGAATAGATCTTTGTAAAAAGTATTCATTAAGCCACAAAAGCTAGGTCTCAAAACAGACTTAAAACAGGTTTTGAAATCGTCACAATTATGGGTAATAAAGAGTGAATACATAAGTGAATACATATGCTATAATTAAGGGCAATTTGTTTGTTATTTGAAAAGGTACTATCTAAATTGATAAGCTCCCTTATTCATCACCCATGACGTATTGATGATCACCTCTAAATGACGTCTTGATGATCACCAAAATCAAAGCCTCTATTGTCAACTGTAAAAATGCTCCGATTCTTCCACCCTCTCTGTATCCACGGCCTTTGAAATATGATTTTGCAGTTTCTCTCTTGCAGAGGTGCAGTCATTTTCCTAACCCTTGAGAAGGGGTGACTTTATGATGTCTTTAACCAATACAAAGCAGAGGAAGTGGAGATACGCCAGTTTCACACCTAGATTTTAAGAGGCATTGCTTTCTCTCTTGTCATCCTGCCACTGTAACCTGAACAAGCTCAGGCTAGCTTACTGAAAAATCTAGGGCTACATGGGAACAAACAAGCCATCCCAGTTGAAGCCATGCTAGGTCAGTCAAACCCCTATTTTCATAAGATTTAAAGATTCTTTTGATGGTGGAGCACCTGGGTGGCTCAGTCAGTTAAGCGGCTGCCTTCAGCTCAGGTCATGATGCCAGGATCCTGGGATTGAGCCCCACATCTGGCACATCTAGCTCCCTGCTCAGCGGGGAGCCTGCCTCTCCCTCTCCCTCTGTCCCCTCCCCCTGCTCATGCTCTCTCCATCTCTCTCTCTTTTTCTCAAATAAATAAATAAATAAAATCTTTAAAAAAAAAAAGATTCTTTTCATGGTAAGACACCACACAGTGACACTCAGGTAGCTAGAAGGCAGAACTGTTTGTTACTTACAGCTCCAAACAAGGGAAGGCTGTCAGGCAGGGCCAAAAGATTGCACCTGGAGGTAGGGAGTTGTGGGGAGTCGTTTATGTAAGGCAAAGTGGGGTGGGGTTAGCTAGGTGTCACAGGATCCCTGAGGATTGGCTAATTTGAATAATTTCCTGGGCTCCAGTCGCCTGGAGTGTGATCACCTCGTAAGGGAAGTGGTGAGATTATCTGATCAAAAAGGGGACTGACAAGCCTCTAGCCTGGTTTCAAAACTGGAATGAGACACCATTGTATTAAAAAAACAAAAAATGAAAAACAAACCTAAATTACAACTCCAGCCAACCCAGACTCTGACTATGACAAGACCAAACCAAGACCAGAATAACTAGCCAATTGAGCCCAGCCCAAATTGCTGACTCACAGAATCATAATTTAAATCAGTGGTTATTGTTTTAAACCACTAACCTTTGGGATGACCTGTTATGGAAGAAAAGCAAAATGATACATCTACCCTCAGAGGATGGAAATTTGTCACCACTGGGAATATTCAGAAAAACATGTCATGGGTTACAGAACATCAGGAAGGAATTAAAAACCTGACTCTGACATAACAACAGAAATAGAGAAAACGCACAGTCTTTCAGAAGGACTGCCTGGAAGGGGTCACCGCAGATACAGATTTGAATACATACATGTGGGAACGGTTGTGTAAAAGTTGCAATTACAGTACTTTAGAGTCTTGATTTATATCTGCAATAATTTAGTAAAGATGTCTTCTTTTTTCTTAAAGATTTTATTTATTTATTTGACACACACACAGAGCACAAGCAGGTGCAGAGGCAGAGGGAGAGGCAGACTGTTTGCTGAGCAAGGAGCCCGATGTGGGACTCGATCCCAGGACCCTAGGATCATGACCTGAACTGAAGGCAGGTGCTTAATGACTGAACCACCCAGGGGCCCCTGTCTTCTTTTTTCTAAATACATGGTGCCCTGGCTCAATTTGCAATTCGGAACCAATTTAGGAAAAAAAAAAAAGGCTGAAGAAAGGCAATAACATCAACGAATTCAAGAAGGTTTAGTGCAGTGTATTGCCAACTACATACCTATCTCAGTTCCCATCCAAAATTTTATTAAAGGATCTCTACCCAGTAAAAGCCTTCTTTTACTTAGAGGGACAATGGAGCACTTAGATAAAACCAAGTAATTTCTGTAAAAAAAATCTATTTGGACTATTTCTGTATATCACCAAAGGATCACTGATGTGGTTAAAAGAACACTGAGCCAGGTATCAGAACAAATTATTTCAGCTTTGACATTCATAAGTTGTGTGATAATCAACTAACCACTTCCCTCACTAGAACTGCCTCTTTATCTGTAACTCAAAGCACCCAGATTGATGGTTCCCTAAAATTCTTTCCAAATCAAAGATTCTAGAAATCTGTGATTAGTATGCTTTCTGAATTGTTGTTATGAGAATTTTTTCTTAACACTTATGTGTCTTCCGAGAGCAATATCAGCAACAATACATTAATACAATGTATATGTGTAATATATATGTACAACAGTATACATATTTATATATGCTATTTATAGATGTGTATATATGTGCATATTACATGTATCTAAAGATATATTCATACATTTGCAAATATATTACAAATATATATAAAATATTAATTTGCTGTATTTCCTCAATTTTAAGATACATAATTTTTCTGCATTCTAACATCTCTGAAACTTAAATATGCAACAATAGCAACTCTCAATCACTGTTAGTAAGGTGGTGGTCATACATAAATGTCATTGCTTGTACATGTGTAAACTTGGTCACAGCTGTTCACACAGACAGCAATTCGACTGAATTATAGACACTGTTTCCAAGAAAAGCCTCTGTCCTGAGGAGAAGGGAATCCATAGGTATGGAAAACCCTCTCAAATAAACATGAAGGGAAAATGATTCCCCTCAAACAAGACAGAGATTCCACTAGTGCTCAGGGGAATAGAAAGAAGAGAGACTGGCTAAGCTACCTGAGATAGCCAGCCAGGAATCTGATAGAATTCTAAGGATGTTGCTCAAGTTGTACTTTGTGAATATTTATTTGAATCACTGAAGATTAAACCTGCTGGAAAATATTGTGACGTGGTTGTTAGTCCTGCTGGGCAATTGTGACCCCTTATTATTCTAATCAATAAAACCATTTTTTAAAAGATTTATTTATTTATTTTAGAGGAAGAGAGAGAGCATGGGTAGGGGCAGAGGGAGAAGGAGAGAGAAAAATCTCAAGCAGACTCTCTGCTGAGGACAGAGCTTGACTCAGGGCTGATCCCACGACCCTGAGATCATGACCTGAGCCAAAACCGAGTTGGACGCTTAACCGACTAAGCCACCCAGGTGCCCCTATAAAACCATTTTAGATTCATTTGAAGAAGGAATGTGGTTTCTGGTTATTATGTGGAAAGCCTTCTATTGCTAACTTCTGGTATAAGTCAAGAGAGGTTCTATATCAAAATCTGTCTAATGAGGATAAGTGACTTACAAGAAATTACTGGAAACACTAGTGGAAAATATGTTTTAGAAATGCTGCTTCACAAATGCTCTTGATGAAACAGGAAAAAATGTGGAAAATCACCAAACATCAGTGACTTGAGTTGGAAAGTGATTCTGAAATGTAAGACTCAACATACATATGTTTTAGAAAAAAGTTAAATAATTTATTTTGCCTAGATTTTCACTTTTCTATATTATAAAAGTGATACATGATTAAACACTTTATACCCAAATCAGTATAAAACCTTTTTATGAGCATAACATGAAATTCTAATTCAAAAGGAAGCATTATGTCACAGTTTAAAGCATGATTTCCTTTCTTTGTGATATATAAAAGAAAGGAACATTTTGTAATCAATGGTGTCTCAGAACCTATGAACTTCATTCTATGTTTTATTTATATGCAGAAGGACACAGAGTTACACAGGTTTCCAACCTACTCTTTTCAGTTTTCCCACTGCCCCATGTTTTCAAAGATTTTCCTTAAAAAGCAGACTCAATGTGTTATAATTCCTTTCATGTTTCTATATTCTATCTACTGTTATATAACAAGCAACTCCCAAATTTAGTGACTTAAAATAATTTACTATTATCTATCATAGCCCCCTGGGCTGACTGGGATCAACTGGGAGATTTTCATTTCGAATTTTTTATATGGTTGCTATCAAATGGAGGTCGTGGCTTGAGTCATCCGAAGGACCACAAGGCTGGACATCCAAAAAGGTTCTCTCACATGGCTGGCGGTTGATGCTGGTTATCTACTGGCAGTTTAACTAGGCCTGTTGACCAGGCTTCTCCATGTGGCTTGGGCTTCTCTCATCACACAGATGGGTCGGAAGTATCCTAACAGCAAGCATTCCAACAGGCCAAGGTGGAAGTTGTGAGACATTTTACAATGTAGCTCCAAAACTTCCAGAATGTCATTTCTTCTATAATCTATTATTCAAAAAAGTCATTACAGCCATCATAGATTCATGGGAAAAGGAATGAGAGTCCACCACTCAGTGGGAGAGGTAGCAAGGAATTTGTAGCCATCTTTAATCTGCCACTTCATTCTGTAGTCAAAAATAATTGATATTTTTCCCACATATATAATGCACTTACCCTGTCCCTCCATATCTCATCCATTTTGGCATAAGCCCCAAACCCAGGATTGAGTTAACTAAGTAAAATCTAGGCAAAGATGAAGCCTCCTCAGGTGAGGTGTTCAGGTGCAGCCACCCAAGAATGAGTCTCCTTGCTAGGAAGAATCTGTCAACTAAAGAGATGGATTACACACCCCCTTCAAATATGCATACAGCCAACATACCAAGGTGACACATGGATAGCATAACAAAAATAAGTACTTCAATTCAAAAAGGACTGGATGAAAAAAACATAGCAGCAACTGGTCCTTGCGGCTTTGAACCCAGCTGAGCACGTTTTGCCAGTTCCTTCAGTAGGACCCAGTCTTGCTCTCTGGAGCTCTTTGCCACTGCTTTTGGCACCACTCTCGAGGCTTTGCCTGCCCTCTGAGTTGTGCTTCTTTTCTCACAGAAACTACAGCTGAATTTGCACCTGAACGAAATTCTAAGACTACTATCTCCTGTAAGACCCAGGGGGATTCTGGGGGCTCTTCCCATTTAAAAATGCTTCTAATTCGTTTTAGTTTTAATCGTTGGTGTTTCTCCCAATGCAGTTTTCATAAAATACTTGGGATTTATTTTGAACCTTATTGGGTTAAACTGTGCTAGACAAAGGCCACACTTACAAATATCTTCAAAACAAGCCCCTCTCTGGATGCACTGATATGCAGGGTTTCGTGGGACAATATCTTCACGATTCTTAAAAACTCTGTCAAGAATCTAAAATGTCTATCATTCATACTCAATATTTTGAGAGAATCTCTTCTCTCTCGCTCTTTTTAGAGAATCTCTTCTTCTCTATCACAGATGTCAAAGAGGCTCATCCTGAGTATTCTTAGAAGCCCAAATAGGCATGATTTAAATCTTTCAGATGTCTCAATAATCTTTTACCCACAGTCTTCAGATCTTTTTCCTGAAGCCAGAAGGGATTAGGGATAAGAAAAAAATCATTTTGACCCCAGTTCATTTGTATATCCTGTAAATTATGCTTAAAATATGAACAGTCCCTACTTTGGGATATCTTTCTCTGCACATGTTTAACCATAGATAGCTAGAGGAAGGATTTGGCACATTAAACATCTGCTTGGAAATCTCTTTAGCCAGATCCATGACCTCTTCCAATTTTCCGTGTTAGTGCAGGTAACAGTCTGCTGAGTTTTCTGTCACAACATAGCAAGTATTGCTTTTCCACCAGCATCCAAAAATTACAGTCTCCTTTCTTTGATCTTTTTTTTTATGTTATGTTAATCACCATACGCTACATTATTAGTTTTTGATGTAGTGTTCCATAATTCATTGTTTGCGTATAACATCCAGTGCTCCATTCAGTACATGCCCTCTTTAATGCCCATCACTAGGCTAACCCATCCTCCCACCCCTCTCCCCTCTAGAACCCTGTTTGTTTCTCAGAGTCCACGGTTCGTCTCCTCCTATTTCCCCGCCTTCATTTTTCCCTTCCTGCTATCTTCTTTTTTTTTTTTTTAACATATAATGTATTATTTGTTTCAGAGGTACAGGTCTGTGATTCAACAGTCTTCGATCTTACACTAACATCCTCAGATTCTGCCCACTGCTAGGTCCCAAGACAAAGACATGTTTTAGGTATGTGTTATGACTGACACCCACTTCTAAGTATCAATTTCTGTTCCAATTATCTAATGCTACTTAACAGCATTCTTGTAGGCTAATATCCAGTTTTCCTTAAGGTATTTAAACTTTGAAGATAGTTGATGGAGACTAATCCTGGCTTTGCAACCACTGTGGTCTGGATACTTTTGGGGGGGAAATATACCTAAATTAGCAGAAAAAAAGGATATATTTCACAGTTTCCTATTAAACTGCCTCTAGTTCAGAAATAACTTAGCTAAGTTGCATCTGTGTAGGAGGAACATTTCCCCCTTTATTTTCTTTACTTTCCCTGAAATTTGTCACAGAATTTCTTTTTTTTTTAAAAGATTTTATTTATTTATTTGACAGAGAGAGAGACAGCGAGAGAGGGAACACAAGCAGGGGGAGAGGGAGAGGGAGAAGCAGGCTTCCCACCGAGCAGGGAGCCAGATGCGGGGCTCGATCCCAGGACCCTGAGATCATGACCTGAGCCGAAGGCAGTCGCTTAACCAACTGAGCCACGCAGGTGCCCCAAATTTCTTTTTAAATACACTTTAGAAAAAGAAATAAGGTATTCTTTCTTCTCTGGTGAATAATTTATAAAAACCCTCTCAATGACATTTGGTCAATTGAAAAAGAGTTTTTAAGATTTTTTTCCTAACATAATAGATAAATAACAGCCTGGCTGAACAAATAAGCATCAACTATGAGATGGCCTATCTACTAAAATCCATTGCTCTTTTGATAATACATGCCCCAAGTGTCAAGCAGGGCGGGAATACACCAGGTGGTCATTAATGTAATTTCTGTCACTTATTTCTGTTGATATTCAGTCTATGAGGATCACTAGGAATTTCACATTGATACTTGAAATTAGTTGTTTTATTTTTAAATCATTAACTTTTTAGTATCAGTCAGAACTTAGCAGATGGCTTCTATAAATTAGTCTAGGGATGAAACACACACATAAAAACTTAAGCATGAAGATAAAGTCAGATGGTGTTGACTTCCACAGGCATAAGGATGGTCTGAAATAACAAACAAACAAACAAAAAAGCTAGAATCAGGCAAACAAATGTACATTCAGCTACAGTCTGTGGGTGCTTTTTTTGTTTGCTTGTTGTCTGTTTATCTAACAATTTAGACTAAACTGTCATCTGAATTAACAAGGAACAAATTATTTTAAAGAGTCTGAGCCATATTGAAACTTCGATGATTTTTAATGATTTAATGACTGCTGGGAGTATAGTGGGTTTTTTTCATTGTAATAAAAGGGAATTTCATACTGGGTTTAGAGTCCACACATCAAAGAGTATGAAACTCCAGATTAACACTTAAAGCTAGAGCTCTCATTCTATACATGTAAGTGGATAGAACTTGTAAGTATATTGTGAAAAGAAGATATCACTCAATTCCATTAGAGGCTTTGTCTTGAAAAGTGAGTGCTAAACCCTAGAAAGTTTGGTCATGAGAGGGTAGTTGTACTGTGAGCCATGGGAACTCCTTTAGCATTCAGGAGAGCTTTAGCCTTGGCCCCAGCCTTTCAATCTACCTAACCTTTTACAGAGACTGTAATTATACTCTAAAGCCAATCTGCTCTTGACTTAGAGCTCGCCAAGTCCATTCATTTGGGACAAGTCAATGTGAGCCAGTGATGGAACTGTCTGACCTTTTGGGTCAACAACAAAGGAGATGAAATAGGCCATAAACTTGTTTTAGTCCCTTGCAATACATGAAGGTCAGATCTGTGGGGAAAAGGGTTGATATATATAACTTGTGTATCAGTGAGGGTCATAGTCACATATTAAGTACAAAAGCACGGGTTGCATATGTGTAGGCAAACTGGAAGTACAGGAACCCAGGGCTGTTACAGTTGTAGGCCTAAATGGACAAGGAAAGGGAATAGTCATCAAACCCCAGAAGGAGAGGTGATAAGAGTTGGTCACCCTGAGGGAAAGGCAGTTCCACAAGGATAGAACCAAGGGCCAAATTCCCTGAACCAACTCTCTTCCCTCCCTCCACTTTTCTGCCAGGCTCCTCAACTAGGAGTGAGAAGACACAGGGCATTATTGCCATAATTCAAACAGCTCATCTTCCTGGAAGAAAAAACAGAGTGGAGGAATGATCTAGAGGGATTAAATTATCTCTTTGGCATAAATGCTGTCTGGCATTCTATCATCCTACACTTTCCATCAAGGCTCTCGAGGAGCCCTCCCATCACCTCTGGCAGCCATATTATTGAACTTTTCTCAGTTCCCTTTCCCTATTGTCCTTATCTCCATTTTTCTTTTTACTTTAAACTCTGCTTTATACTAGGAGATGATAATTGTAAAAAGTATTCCTTAGACAAAAATATAAGTAAATCTGACTATTAAAGAGTTACCCAATTTGGTTAAAAATGTATATTACCAGAAGGTTCTAAAGGTTAATGGGTTTATTGGCTCTTATTTTTTTGGTAGATCACCTTTTTAGGTCCTTCCATAGCTCTCAAAATAGCTCATCCTATATTTATGAATTGATACAATCACTGTAGAGTATCTATGGATATTATTATATGTGTGAGAGACACAATGGAGATTAAAACACAGTTATCACATTCAAATATCCTGTAGCTTATCCATGAACACAGGAGGGGAAACAGAAAATGTTCAATTTGGCGTGATAGGGATGTGGATGACATGGAGGTAAGTCACAGGGTTCCAATAAGTAGGAATTTATTTCTCACTGAGTGAGGAATTCAGTAAGCTCACAGCCTCCAGCTACAGTGCCTTTGGGATCTGCCTCAGTCTGCACCTGATCTGAAGCCCCTACACTCTTTCAAGGCAACCACCAGCCAAAGACTGAGCATGAATGTCATGGGTGGTGGGGCTGGGGACATTTATGTTCAACATGAAATTCTTCTAATGTTTGCTCGAGGCCTCTCCTTGGTATTTTGGTGAGGATTTGATCAGATCTTCACTGTCTGAGACTCTCCCTGCTCATTTTTCTTTTCTCTCCTCTTTTATTTCCACACTTGACAGGTTTTCACTGCTGGCTAACAGTATGATCTGTTAAATCCTGCATCCTTCTCCTCGATCTTTACTTTATTCCCTGATAAACCTCTTGCATTCCTAACTCCATTTCAGTATCTGCTTTTGAGAAAAACTGATCACTAGTTAGGAGTAAGTATAGCATGCTATGAGAATATGAAGCAATAGTCATGAGAATCTCATATACTTGAAATGCCATACTTGGTCACATGTATAAGTTTCAATTGTTTCATTAGAATTATAGCATCTCAGACCTAGGAAAGGTCCTATGATCGTGCCTACCATATGTCTGATGCTTTAATTCTCTTGCCCTTCTAAGAAGTCATATAGGATATGCTCCTGGGATTTATCTTTCATCCTGAGATAATTTAACTAATATAAATTCAACTGTCTATTGTCTGCTTGCTTGTGGTTTTAATGCCTTATACCTAATTATTGCTCCTAGGATGGAAAGGAGTAAATATTTTACATGACTGCTCCCACAGTTGGTGGAAGGCATTTATTAGGTCCACTCACAGGGAGCTTCCAGGCTCTTTGCTCTTTCAACAGTATTTCTCATGTGATAGTCTTGAGCACGGTGCTTGAATATTATTATTGCATAGTTAATAAACCGATAATTGGAATTGAATTCCTTCAATATCATAGTCTCTCCCTTAGGTATCTCAAATTTATCTTAAGACTTCTTCAACTGTGAATTTTGGAACTAAATGAAAAACCTTGATACATCTAAGCAGTGTATAGAAAAGGAGTTTTAAGACCTCTCTTTTCTCAATAATATGCAAATATTGGTGTCACATAAGATTAATAGCTACCATTTATTGCACACTTATAATGTGCTTAGAACATGCTAATTATATTACGTATTACCTCATTTAATCTTCACCCTGATTTGGAAGGTATATATTTATTTCACAGTTGAAGAAACTGAGGCCACAAAAGCAAAACATGTGTTTAAGGTCGCACAGCTAATTAATGGGGGCACCGAGATTTAAAGTTGAGTTTGTCTAATCTCAAAGTTCGTGCTTTTGACCATTATGTTATCCCTGTAGATCTTTGGCAACCTCATTAGAATACTGACACATGCTGAGTTTGCTGTCAATTATATTTGTCTATTTCACAAGTGTTGTACACTGCCTCTTTTCTTTATGTAATTATTTTGTTTTGTTAAAATTTAACTTGCATGGTACCGAGAAAATGGATTGAACCCATTTACTGCCACTTCACTTGCTTGGAGAACTTGATTTACAGAATATGTCTTACCTTGTCTCTCCATCCAAAAACTGAGAATAATAGATTTGATACTCATCTCTAGGCCTGTGCAAGGCCAAGATATTTATCCATTTTGTTCACTGACGTATCTTAAGCACAAAGGAGAGAAGAGAACTTGGCCCACAGCAAATGCTCAAAAAAATAATTGTTGAGTGGGTTGTTATAATTAAAAGAGATATTTTATGTGCATGCTTAGCATAATACCTTGGATTAGCACAATACCTTTTACTCTCAATACATGGTAGATATTATTAACTTGAACTTTGAAAACGTAAAAGACAACATGTTGTCATTTTTAGATTATTCTTGTAATTCAGCTTATTGAGATATTGTGATTTTTTTTATTCTTTCCTGCAATATATTTATCATTGTTTCTATTTCTGTGTTACCTGAACATGCCTCTTAAGCAGACAGGTCTTAGAAATTTCTGTAATTCTGTAAATTACGGAAATTTGTAATAGATAGAAACTCTCCTCCAGGCTAGAAGTAGACTCTGAATATAGGCTTCTATCTTGATGGCTGTTTATTCTTTTAAACTCCTGGAGATTTTTAACTGACAAGGACCTGATAAATCACCAATATTTTAAACCAAAAAGCCAGACAACTATTAGCAAGTGATTACCCTTTCCTCACTGTCTCCCTCCTGACCATTCTCACCAGGTCCCTGAGTATCAAAGAGCATCTGGTAGAAGACTGAAGATGTGTCTCCTGAGGTGTCTCTTGACCTCATTTGCCATTTGCAGTAAAGATTTATCAGCTCCAAATTGAAAGAAATAAGAATTGATTGTGAAGGCAAACCGCACTAACTCCAAGAGAAAATTTTGTCCAAATGTTATAAAACACAAAGAAAAAGACCCAGATTGTTTTTTTACTATGTTGCTCATTCCAAATAACTGATAAAATTAAAAATCTTTTCTTTTTCTTTTCCTCTAATTGGTATTAGTGATGCCTGTGCTAGTCACAAAATCTAATAGTCTTTTAATTAATCTTACTTTTCTATTATCCCATTATAAAAAATTGTCTAAAACTTTAGAAATGGCATTAGAATCTCATTTTAAAAAGCCAATACAGAAACATTGTTAAGGAAGATAGACTGGCTCCATGAATTTATCTTCTCTTCTTTCTCAACCTTACTAAAATGTCAAAGAATGAAGAAAATTATCCAGGACAAAAGCAATGGGAAATGAGACAAGAACATTAGAAGACTTTAAATAATTTTCAGAAGACAAAGAATAGGTGGAATAGTCATAAGAAGTTAGAGAGCAGAAAAAATTAAAGGCTAAGAATTTGTCAAAATTTCCAGTGGAAGTCAAGTTATCAGAAGCCCTGAGAAAAGAGGTGAAGAAAAGTGCTGGAATAAGTGGAATTGGTTGAAAATTCATATACAAAAGGCTGAGACATTCAGAGCCCCACCTGAATTCCTAGGAGCCAAGCAATTATGACCATCACATCCCTAGAACAGAATAAAATTAACTTCTTTGTAGAAATTGAGCCAGTAAGTCTCTTGATACTGGAAAATGAGGTTCAGTGGAGTCCCGATGTGAAAGGCTGGATTGTAAACCAGAGAATTCAGGAGTGAGGTTATCTCAGATCAGGTTGCATGGTAACTTCATGGCTCATTGTTAAGGGTCCAGTTTCCTCCAAGTCCCAGAAGAAGCCAAAACTTCTTTTCAAAAGGAGAGTACTTAGCCACAGGCAGTGGCAGGGATTGGCTCCAAAGGCCTGAGTCCTCCCTGTGACCCAACTACAGGGCCGGCCAAAGTCTCCAAACACCATCTTTCTGTGCCGCTGACACTTCAAGCACCATAGTATCTGCTGGATCACCTGGTAAAGTGGTAGAGCCTTCTCTTGCTCTGGGCCCCACTCAAAGCTACAGCTTTTTGGGTCACTTGGTAATGGGCCAGAGTAGGAAACTCAGTGAGGAATAAGTTGCCTCTAAAATCATCCTTTCTTTTCATCACTTTCTCCAGTGCAGTGAAGAGCAACCAGTCAATCTCATTATACCAGTTAGTTGGAAAAAATTGTTCTAAGGTATCAAACACATGGCCAACAAAAACCTCGCTTTTTATAAATATTTGATTATGAGTATTCAATGGCAATATTTTGTGCATATCTATTGTCACACCATAGACTACCAGTACCTTCTTTACCACTGGAAATGGAATTATTAGTGTCTTTAAATATCAGATTGGAGAAGCAATTCCAGAAAATGCAGAACCAATTCAGACAATTCCCAGGTAAATATGGATAGATGATAGATAGAGACTACACACACACACACACACACACACACACATCCTGAGAGAGAGAAAGATATAGACAGAAATTTACTGCAAAGAATTGACTTACAAGTGGGCCTGGCAAGTCTGACATTTGTAGGGTAGGCCTGCAGTCTGGAAACTCCTGCAAAGCAGCTAAAGCTGTAGTCCACAGGTAGAAGTTCTTCTTCCTCAGGGAAACCCCAGTTTTGCTCTTAAGGTCTTTTAATCGATTAGTTCTCACCCAGATTATGGAGGATAATCCCCTTTACTTAAGGTAACTAATGCAAGATGTTAATTACTCTACAAAACACCTTCACAGCAATAATTAGTATTTGATTAAACTGGTGGATAATAGAGTCTAGGCTAGATGACACATAAAACTAATCATCACACGAAGTAAAATGCATGACAATATTACAGAGAAGATGAAAGAGTGGCAATGGAGCTAAAGTACTCAAACATCCTAAAGTTTATTTGGATGTGGTAAAGCAAAAATCAACATTTAGAATGGAATGAGTTAAGGATTCTTAAATTCTTGTAATCTAACGATTAACGAAATAGTAAAAGAAGGTATAAGTAGTGTGCTAATAGAGAGGGGATACAGAATAATAATAAAATAATTGATTCACCTACATTAAAGAAAGAAAACATAGAAAAAAGAACATAAAATAGGTAACTCAATGGGCAAATAGTAAGATGGCAGAAATAATTCTAAATATGTCAGTAAATGTAAAGGATTAGATTCTCAAATTAAAATAAAAGAGTATCAACCTGGATAAAAATAAAACCACAACCATATGATTCTTACAAGAAACATCTTAAAAATAAGAACAGTGAAAAGTAAGTAAAAGATGGAAAAGGGTACATTGTATGAACTCAAACCAAAAGAAAGTTGGTATAGTTACATCAATCAGCCCAATCAGACTTTGAGGCAAGAAACATTAATAAAAATTAAGAATATACAGGAGGGGGGAAAGATGGCGGAGGAGTAGGGGACCCTATTTCAACTGGTCCCTGGAATTGAGCTGGATATCTACCAGACCACTCTGAGCACCCATGAAACCAGCCTGAGATGTAAGAAGATCTGGATCTCTACAAACAGAATATCGCAGGCAGTTGGTTTTGAGGTACAAGGCGGGGAGCCATGATTCCTTAGGGAGATATCGGAGGATAAACGGCAGCAGGAGGGTGCCTGGCCGGGGGGATCCTGCACCGCCGGTGAGTGACAGCCTCGCACGCTGCAGACGGGGCACAGACTCGCAGACCGGTAGCGTTGGGAAAGGACTTTAGGGCAGCCCCTGGGGTGGAAAACCAGACTGGCGGGGTCGCGCGCACGCGAACCACAGCCCCGGACAGAAACCCGGAGTGACGGTCGCGCTCACCGGAACTGCAGCCTCCAAGACGGAAACCCGGTGCCCCGGGGTCATGCCAGTGAACTGCAATCCCCAGGGTGGAAATCCCGAGCGGCGGAGTCGCGGGCACACGAACTGCAGTCCCCGGGACGGAAACCCCTATCGGTGGAGTCGCGCCCGTGGGAACTGGGAGGGGCTGGCGGTTTTAGAAGCACAAAGGGCAGAGATGTGCTCCAACCTGGAGGCAGGACTGGGAGCACTGCGAAGGGGCGCACAACCCAGGACGCTGCAGTTTATAGCAGCACGGACAGAAATGGAGACAGTGTGGCCTGGAGGGCTCACTGAAGAACAGACTGAGGTATCTCTGCTCTGAGACAGAGGGTTGGAAATGGTCTCTTCTGCTCTGACTTGTGGAAGAGATGCAGAAAGCCGCCAGGGAAAGGCGCCAGAGAACAAAAGCCCCAAAGACTGATTCCCACTGAGCCCATCCCCTGCCACAGGGGCGCAGGGCAACTCCGCCCAAACAGGGTTGCCTGAGTAACAGCGCAGCAGGTTCCTCCTACAGAAGACAGGCTGGGAAAACAAGAGGCCAGCAACCCTAAGGTCCCAAGAAAACAGGTGCATCGTGCTTGGGTTCTGGTCAATAATTTGGACTCTATACATTCCCTCAAAC